>NW_010365213.1:127232-278301 GCF_000414095.1 Morus notabilis
TTAAATTCTTTTTTTTTTTTTTTTTTTTTTTTTTTTTTTTTTTGCCTTTGTGGCTATTGGCTATTTTGAGGAAATCCTCTTCAATCTGTCCAATTTAGTTTAGTTCTTTTTTTTTTTGAAATATATTTCTAGTTCTTTCCTATTTGCTCTCTCAACTGTCCTATTTCATACAATTATATATATATATATACATATATATTAAAAAGCTGTCCTATTTTACAATCTTTTAAACCCTTTTAGCTAGTTTCTACTTTCTAATATGAAGCCCAACATTTCTTCTTGCCATAACTAATGCAGGCAATTATCACTATAAATGTGATCTCGTCTAAACGACCATGATTTATTTTTCCTTTCATAAGCCGGCAGGTCAAATGGGCTGGTCCGCATAAATTTCACGTAAAATTAGTTTAACTCAAACCACCGAGTCAGGTTGTGCCAATGTTCTTGCTCCGAAATTATTTTTTATTTTTTAATTTTATCTTACAAACGCTCAGGCGGATGTTGGCACACGGAGCTTTTGGGGCAGATTAGACTGACCTTCTTCTCTTCAAGGTCGGACCAATGTGATTAAAAAGAGCGAGTCATTTAAAAAAAAAAAAAAAAAAAAAAAAAAGCGAGTTGGAATGGATCAGTTTGACCTAATATCTCCTTTTTGAGCCGCGGATCAAACTGGGTGTCACGAACTTGCATCTCTCTAAAGAAAAATAAAAGCTTGAAATGATGGTCTTATCAGATTGACCCTTAGCGGCAATATAAAAGTTAATCTGGTGGTGTATCATTTCATTAGTAGGAGTTAAGAAAGATTTGTTGATTTTGAGTTGAGATGTGATTTTATGTAAAAAAATTTAATTATAGTAAAAAATAAATTTAATTTTTTATGAGAATTTTTAACTATAATAAAATTAAAATTAAAAATTTAAATCGGTAAAATGAACTTAATGATTATACATCATGTGCATACACATCCCATCTATTTTCCCCTCAACCCACCCTATGATCTCGGTAATTTTTAACTAATTTCTCATCAATTCACCCGATTAACGCCAAAATCATCTCAACACAAAAAAGCAGCCCTTCTTGCCCCTTGGTGCACGTGTTCCTTGGTGATGTCACGTGGAAGATGCAGTGTGATGGCAAAGTTAGAGCGTGACAAATGGACTTTGTCTTAGCCCCTTTATTTTCTTTTTTCATGGAAATGGAACTTTGGCACAGCCTTTTATCCACAAAAAAAAAAAAAAAAAGAAGATAATCTGTCCTGACTATAATTTTTGACAAAACCACACCGAACCCATGTGCATGATGCCCATCAGGGATCACTGGTGTGGGCCCCACATTGCCCATATTCATACATTCAAGTAATTAGCAATCATGCAATCACCACTGTTGTTCTGTATGCATTGGCAACATCCTATTGTCCAATTAATTGTTGGCCACAATGCATTCCACTAAAGCGTCTAGGATTGTATTATTATGAAATTTTGGCATAATATCATTTGTACACGGAATGTTCTGATTTTTACTTTGTTACTATTACTATTATTTTATTAGAAATGTTTAGGATGTACTCCTTGAAATAATTAAACATATTATTTCTTTAAAAAAACTGACAATTTTCTGTCCTAACTCTAATTTAACGATTAAAATTTAAAATTTACATAAATATTACCTTCACATTTGGGTGATGTGAAATATCACAAGAATAGTAACAGGAGCCGGTGAAATTAATATAATTTCGAGGTTTTCAATAAAATGAACTGAAATTTTTCACTGCAAAAAAAAAAAAAGAGAAAAAAGAGATTATCATGTGCTAGCTACGAGATTATAATTATTATCATGTGTAGAAGTTCATCGTGAATTTCAAAGTCAATAATTCAAAAACAGGCGTAACCTAAAAAAAAAAAAAAGTAGATAGTACTTATAATAGACTTAGGACAAAACCCCTTTTTTAACAGAACTTTTAAAGTATTCAACAAAAAAGAAAAAAAATAATAATAACTTTTAAAGTAAAATAAAAGGCAGTGGCCGTACATGAAAATTGAAATTGATAATAGTCACATTGACAATTTTAGGAGATGTTTGGAATGGAAATTCGTGTCATGATTTAAATTATAATTTGTGACTCAGTATAATATTTTATTTCATAAAAAACACACGTAAAATGAGAATGATTATGAATTATGATTATAAATCTATGAACCAAACGTCCCCTTAATTGCAGTTAGGAGTTAGACATTCATGTCACTCATTTTTGTATCAATTAGCATATGCTTGAAATTGGTAACTATTATCTAATCTAAAGCTGAAAAGCAGGAAATTTGATGACTTTTTTTTCATCAAAATAATGATTGCTAATTATTAAAATTTAGTGGACGTTTGATTCATGAATTTAAAACCATAATTCAGAATTATTTTTAATTTAAGTATATTTTTTATTAAAAAAAATACTGTAGCGAATCACGAATTATGATTTAAATTTTGACACGAATCTTCATATTAAACTACCCCTTAGGCACCACTGGAACGAATAGTAAAACAGTGACTCGCATTAGGAGCTTTCCTTCATACCATTATAAGAATTGAGGACTAAGGATATTAAAAATGATCTAAGTTTTAAAAAAAAATGTTTCAGTTAACTCATTGCACATGAATATATAGTTGCAGTGGATAGGAAATATTCGACAAAATTCTATGACCAATCAAGAACCAAATGAATATTTTCCTGATTCCAAAATTTTCAATAATTTAACAACATGACTTGAATTGAGACATGTCTTGAAAGATTGAAAATCACGAGGTGCCATGCAATAATAGTCCATGTATGATGTAATCATGTCCTTTTAGGGACAAGGTGAGGACGCTTCATTGAAGAAGCTGGCGGGTTAAAATTATAAATATGTCTTTCTTTATTGAGATATTTTTTGATAGTTAACATGTTGATAGGTTAAATTTTTTATCTGTTAAATTTATATAAAATCACGTAAAAGTGAAAAAATATGCATATTTAACGGTTAAAAAATATAACTTAACGGTACATCAGACGTAGTAAAAAATCTTTATTATTTATTACTTAATTAAAAAAAAAAATTTTTTTTGATACGTCAATATATCAGTATGTTAAGTTTTTTATCTGTTAAATTTGTATAAAATTATATAAAAATTAAAAAGTACGCAGATCATCAATTGAAAAATATGATCTACATATACGCTAAACATACAAGAGAATCATCCGCTTGGTAAAGAGATTCGTTTCCTGATTCGAATCATAATTCGTTGTTCGCTACAGTATTTTCTCTCACAAAAAAATGCATGTAAATTGAAAATAGTTCTAATCACATAGTTCTAATTCATGAACCAAACGGGTTAAAATTAGAAAAAAAAAATTAAAACATTTACGCTAAATAAACACGCTCTCTAAAAATGTTGAATACACTAATGATTGATGAAAATGTAAAATCGCATTCTCCTCTTCCAAGGCAGGAAAAAAAAAAAAAAAAGAAAGCAAGGGCATATACGGTAATAAACCCACAAAGTTCCGCAAGTGAAGCAAGCTTATTTTTATAAAATTTAAAGAGATTTTATTATAGGCTTGAAAAATAAACTGCTAGTAAGTTTTTGTTTTAAGCAATTATATTTGTATCAAATTTTGTTTGTTTTACATTTTTTTAATGTATTTTAACTAAATTTATTGGTCAAAATCTTCTATTATTAGTAGAAATGGATACCATAAAAAATCCTTTAAGATTCGATCAAAATTACTTAAAAATAAAAATATAGAAATTTTATTAGTAGGATTAGTTCTCCCTGGTTATAATAAAAAAAAATTAGAGATTTTCTCTAGTATGGTCTCCTTATATCGGTAAGTTTTTAACCATTAAATCTGATTAAAATCACATCAGATTAAATAAGTATGTATAATAGATAATTTCTTATACAAATTTAACAATTAAAAGTATAATTTTATCAATAGTTCATATAAAAGAAAACTCTTAAAAAATTATTTTTGACCCTTAAAACATATAAAGAGTAAAGACTAATAACATGTGATATAAATAAGGAATTCGACGCTTGTAAAAATTACATATGTTTATTTTACAACTTAAGTTAAGAATTTAGTTGTGTATATGATATAAAAATATTATAGTAAAAATGTTGAATTTAATTTTTTGTGACTATAACTGTAGAACTTAAATTGTGACTTGAGTTGTGAAAAGAACAAGAGTATTATGAGTTTTTCTTTTTCTCATTATTAAAATGAGAGGTTATTTATTACGTTTGGCGTATAGATAAATCAAAATTTTTTAATTAAATATACTTATTTTTTAATTTTTAAGTAATTTTATACAAATTTAAAGGACATAAAATTTAATCTACTAATATATTATCACTTTTCTAATTAAATATGTTTATTTTTTAATTTTTAAGTAATTTTATATAAATTTAATGAACATAAAATTTGATCTATTAATATATTAGCGTATGGGAGAAGTCTCAGGAGATTAAGACAGAATAAATACAGGTTTTTGGCGGGTTTCTGAAGTTGATATCTGAGCTACAACAATAAGCTCCATTTCACGTCATTAATGGCGTCGTCTCATATACTTTCTAATTACGCCATTTTAATCTTATAATCTTCCCTTAATCCCAACAACCAATACCCACTTCCCAGTCCCACAGAAAGCCTCAAATCTCTCTCTCTCTCTCTCTCTCTCTCTCTCTCTCTCTCTAAGTCTCTCTCCCTCTCTGCTGAGTATCAGAAGAAGTCAGAGCCTTCCCAGTAAAGATACCCTGCTCTTCCTTCCATCTCAAGCACCTGCAGATCCGCAACTAGGTACCAACTCACACTTTACACATTTCCCATTATTATTATTATTATTATTATTATTATTATTATTATTATTTTACTCAACAAACATTACCTCACCAACGTCATTCAGTGGAATTTACTATTTTTCTTTTTAATTTCTATTTTTTTTTCCGAGCATTCGACGACTTTTACCACTGCCCAGTACTATTCCCTCCATGGCATTTTCATGCGCTGTTTCTATTTTGGCGTTTCTTTCAATTTCTAGCTTCGTATTCGACTTTATTGTCTACACATCTGGGCGTTTCTTTTTCTCCCTTCCCGTCAAATCTGGGTTTTGACGTTTTCTCGAAATCAAAACAGTGTTTTTTTTTCCTTTCAAAATTTTTAATTTTGCCTTTTGTTTTTCCACATTTGGGTAGGCATTTTCGCATTTTTGGGGTCTCGGATTCTCTCTATCTGCGCTATTTTTGTCAGTCTTTGGGTTCAGTGAAGCACTGGCATTGTCTTTTTTTTTTGGGGTATTTTCTTTTGTCGGTTGCTTCTGAATTCCACGGTTTTCCTTTTCGCTAGTAGGATCCGGAGAATTTTTCTCAGCTCAGATACAAGGTTTGCGCTTTTCTCTGGGTTTTGGCGTTTACGAATCTCTCTCCATTTCTCCTCAAGAACAAGCTATTTTATTTTCTTATTCGGAACGAACTTTCGGAATGTTTTCCTCTTTTGAATTTTTGCTTGGTTACCGAGAAAATGGTGGAAAAGAAAAATAGTCGCTCTACTTTGACTGCATTTACACTGACTAACTAGCAATTTTGGAGCTCATTCAATTGAAGTCGAGGTTTACTTTCGGCGACTTGCGAAAACGAGAATTATTGTTCAAAAGCAATTTTGTAGCTTTTGAGATCTATCTTGTTTGTATCTGCATTCTCGATTCGCAATCGGAGGCAAATTGCTGATTTTTTGTCTTAGCTCGGGGAATTGTAGGATCTACCTAGTAGGGATTTTTTATTTTTTATTTTTTTTAAAAGCTTTATTCGATCAGTTGTTTGATCTTGTTAGCCGGTTTTTAGGTTTGAGGCTACTGCGTTAACTTGTGAGCTTGACATATACTTCTGAATGGCCTGCTTATCAAAGTGTCTAAATACTTGAACTTCATTTTGTTATGTTTAGGAAGCATTTTTAGTAGTTCTTTAGCGTTTTACATAATTGTCTCTATCTTCTTGAGTTTAAGAAAAATGTCGAGGAGGAAAACAGATGCCTCTTCCCTGAAATTGATTTTCGTCTTTGTTGAGTTCATTGTGAAAACGATGTACTTATTATTGAACTGACTTAGAATGTATGGGAGCAGGGGGACGGAAATGGAGCCTTGATCATATGACAAATTGATGGTAGAAGAATTGAACAGGAATGTCGAGGATCACTAAGTGGAAGCTCGAGAAAACTAAAGTGAAAGTGGTTTTCAGGCTACAATTCCATGCTACCCATGTAAGTTTTCTTTTCAACTTCTTAAGAAGCTTCTGTACATTAAGAGGAAAAAGTTCGTAGGCATATCTGCGAGCTTGAATCAAATTCGGTTTTTCTTTGGTTCTTGGGATGGCTAAAGTAAGTGCAAGTGTATTTGTCTGATGATTGGAAAGTACTGTTTTTGTATATGTTTGGCATTTGCAAACCATGAAAGGCCTGAACGCCTCATCTCTCTGTCTGTGATTCAGATTCCGCAACCTGGATGGGATAAATTATTTATCTCTTTCATTCCTGCTGATTCCGGAAAGGCCACTGCCAAGACAACCAAAGCAAATGTGAGAAGTGGGGCCTGTAAATGGGCAGACCCTATCTATGAAACCACAAGACTTCTCCAAGATATTAAAACAAAACAGTATGATGAGAAGTTCTATAAGCTTGTGGTAGCAATGGTAGGTATAAATGGCATTGTTCCTTCACAATTCTTTTCTATACGAGTTAAGGATTCTCCCGATATGTAAAAAGATCATTCTAGCGATTATTTGCTTCAAACTGAATAAACAATGTCTGGCCAAATCTTACTGGCGTCAGGGTTCCTCGCGGTCTAGTGTCCTTGGCGAGGCTATCATCAATCTTGCTCATTATGCTGACGCATTAAAGCCCTCAGTGGTTGCACTGCCTCTTCAGGGATGCGACTCTGGAGCCACTTTACATGTAAGAGTTCCTGGATTCCATGTTCTATTTTATGTTTCCCTCTTTTACTGTATGCTACTCTTATGTGCTTTCTATCTACAGTAATTTGAGCTCCTATTTACAAGGTACTTTTTCTTTATTGCCAGGTTACCGTACAGCTGCTAACTTCTAAAACTGGTTTCAGGTGCTGTATTTGTCATCTAGCTAGCTTTGTGTTTCATCTAGTTTCAATACATTAATTTGTAGTTTAACCCTTTTCAGAGAGTTTGAGCTTCAGAGGGAGCTTAGAGAGAGAGGCTTACAGTCAACCTCTGATGAACCAACCTCTAGGAAAATATCAGCCTCTGAAGACCTCAATGATCCAATCGAAAAGGTTTGATTATATTTATTCCTTTTATTGCTATATGTAAAACTGATTTATGGTCATTGAAAAGCATGATGCATTAGAATTGATACTTTATAGTTATTAACATTCTGATGAAAATTACATGCTTTTCCGGGCCATTGCTAACCCATTCTGATCATTGGTTAGTGTAGACTGTAAGAGTTTTTGGTCCTCTCAAATGAAAACCATTAAGAAACTTGATCATCTAGTTTAGTATTCTTTCAATTATTATTATTATTATTTTATCAAGGTATGGACGATTTTATGTTATTCTATTGTTGTTTTTCTTTTTATGCATTCTATTGGTAGATATACTCGCGTGCGCGCGCGCGTGTATTCTAAATTGTTATCACTTGATTTTATACATCAGAAAATGCGCTTGTAAAAAGCAGTATGAACACTTATGCCACGAAAAGTAAACTGTACATATAAATAAGTTGTGGTATCGTAAAGCTCTGTTGTTGGATGGAGCTATTTCCTTACAACCATCAGGCTATGGGTTTATTGGTTTTAATACATATGCATTTTCACTGTAAATAGGTCAATACAAGAGTTCGATTCAAAGAAGAACTGCCTCCCCTTGAAGAGGGTGGCGCCAATGAAGAATATGCGGACTCAGCCGTTGGCTTTGATGGTTCTTCAAGTACTTCAGAAAGTTTATATGCTGAGAAACATGATACGTCTAGTGTCCATGAAGTTGAAAGCCTTAAGAGTACAGCCTCTGGTGACTTAGTCGGGCCTTCCCTTACACAAAGTCCTCAGCCAGAAAAAAGAGATCCCTCAGATCGTCGGTTTCTGCCTCAAGGAAGCAATGATTGCGCTCATCATGGCTGGGGTTCTGAATATTCTACAGATACTGATATAGCAAATGTCTATGAAGAGAATAGCAGACTTCGAAGAAACTTGGAAACAGCCGAGTCGTCAATTCATGAGCTTAAGCTGGAGGTGAATTCTTTACAAAGTCATGCTGACGAGATAGGCATTGAAGCGCAAAAATTTGCCCATTTACTTGCTAGTGAACTAGCTTCAGGAGAACAATTAGCGAGGGAAGTTTATGTACTTGGATCGGAGTGTTCAAATTTTAAAGCTGATCTTGAGCAGCTAAAAGACTCCAAAATAAACTCACACTTCACTACCAGAGAAACTATAAAGGCAGGCCAGGAGGCCTTCTTTCAAGAGTTGCAACTCAGGTGGCACAAGGGGCTTATGAATGTGGAGGATAAGATAAAAGAGATTCAAAGCAAGGGATCATTTGGATTTCATGAAAGGGACATCAGGGCATTCAATTCAGACTTGGAGGCACTACGGGGTGTTCTGCATGATCTCAAACAAGAAACTGGACGGGCAATTTCAGGCTTGAATTTGGTCAGTGTGCAGGAGACCAGAGAAATGACATTACATAAGGCTGATCAACTCTTACCAGGAACCAGGTTGACTGCGGATTTTTATCAGCCAGATGATATGCTGCATTGTCTCGACATACCGTGTCTGGTGTCTCAAGAAATTGATTCCACAGATGCTCATAGTGCAATGAAGGGAAAAATATTTGAACTTATAAAGGAGGTGGACGATTTGAAAGCTGAACGAGAAGGCCTTACAAAGAAAATGGACCAGATGGAGTGTTACTATGAAGCTCTTGTTCAAGAACTCGAGGAAAATCAGAGGCAGATGATGGGGGAATTGCAGAATCTCAGAAATGAGCATTCTACTTGCTTGTACACCATTTCAGCTACCAAAGCTGAGATGGAGAACATGCACCAAGACATGAATAAGCAGATAATGCTTTTTTCTGAGGAGAAGTCTAATTTAGATTCGCTCAACAAAGATCTTGAAAGAAGGGCTCTTACTTCAGAAGCAGCACTGAAAAGGGCACGCTTGAATTACTCTATTGCAGTAAACCAGTTACAGAAGGATCTTGAATTGCTTTCTGTCCAGGTTCTGTCTATGTATGAAACTAATGAAAACCTGATCAAGCAAGCCTTTTCAGATTCTTCACAACCAATCTCTTATGAAGAAGTGACAAAGAACAAAAAGTTGGAATCAAAGGAATTTCAAGCTGTAAAACTCTCGGTGCGTCACAATGGATTTGAGGGGGTTAAGAAACAAAATTTGGATGGTGATATTATTTCAGAGGACTTGAAGAGATCTCTACACTTGCAAAAGGGTGTTTACCAAAAAGTTGAAGAAGTCCTTGAAGTTCATACGGTGAATGTACATTTAGATATTTTCTCCAAGACTTTACAGGCAACTTTACTCGAGGCAAGTGCTGAGTTTAGATTGCTGAAAGAGAAAGTTAATGAGCTTACACAGCAGCTGCAGCTTTTAACTGAATCGAAGGAGTTGCTGATGCTGAGGCTTCAAAGTTCTATGGATGAGGTTCACCATTTGACTGAAGACAAGGATACATGTCATGTGAAGTGCAATGACATGGCTCTGCAGATCCAAGTTTTAGAAAACAATTTTCAAAATGTCACTGGAGAAAATTTTCTTCTTTCCCAAAAGATTAGCGAATATGAGATGCTGATTAAAGAATTGAGAAGTTACGAAAATCAATTCCAGGCATGCTCCATGGAAAAAATAGAGTTGGAAAATTCCTTGAAAAAGGAAATGCTAGCAAATGGAAATCTTCAAAATAAAATTTCCTCTTTGCTGGAAGAGATGGAAGCTATGAGAAGTGAATCTGAAGAGCTAGCTTCAGTAAAGGAGAATCTGCAGAGTACGGTAAACTTTTTGCAGGAAAAGCTGCAGAATCTGCTGGCTTTTTATGATGAAAAAGGTAATGGATTGTCCATGTGGAGTGAATCTGTCAGTCGGGATCTGGAATCCAACGATTTAGCCGGTATCATGGTGCGATTAGAACAACTTCAGCGTACTGCATGTGAGAAGATTTTCCGACTCCTTGAAGAGAAGCAAGATCTAGTGCATGAGCGAGACGTGGCTCATATGTCCTTAAATAAATCTGAGTCAGATAAGCTTGCTATGAAACATAAATTTGAAGATGATGTACGGAACATAAGGGACAAACTGGATGTGTCTAGTATCCTGGTGCAGAAACTTCAAGCAGAAGTTGATGCTATTGCCAACAGACTAAAGATTAGCTCTGAAGCTGAAGAAACTTACGCACAGCAGCACAGTGAACTTCTGTCTGCTTTTCATCGTTTGGAGGTCGAGCTGCAGCAACTTACTTCTAAAAACAAAGATCTTGCTCAAGAAGTAATGGCATTAGGGTGTGTAAGTGAAGAGTTTGGAAGGTTCAAGCAGGACATAGCAGCTCTTTCAGTTGAAAAGGAAGCTCTGGTGACGACCTTGAAGGATAAAAATGAGGAATCTGCCAAACTGGAAGCAGAGCTCAGTAGTTTGAGATCAAGTTTGCAATCTTTGCATGATGAGTTGGATCTTGAAAGAAGCAATAAAAGTAAGTTAGAAAGTAAAGTAACAGATCTAACTTCCCAACTAAATGAGAGGCATTCTGAGTTGCTAAATTTTGATCAGCAGGATGCTGAGTTGGTCCATCTCAGGCAATTGGTAACAGATTTAGAGCTAGAGAAATCAAGTGTCATCTGTACTTTGTCAGACTCAGAAAGAAGTCTAAAAGCTGCTCGCGAAGAGTGTTCTTCTATTTCTTCACTGGAAGCACAAATATCTGAAATGCATGAGTTTTCAATTGCGTCAGATGTGAGACTTACTTTCACAAAATCTCAATATGAATCCTACATTGAGGAGCTTCAGAAGAAATATCTTAACCTAGAAAGTAAGCTCAACGGATGTCTTGCTACAGAAGCACATTATATTGAAGAGAATTCTAAATTGATGACAAGTCTTGACTTACTTAGGTCTGAGTTGGATGCTTCCATAGCTCAAAATAGATTACTTCTTGATACAAACAGCGGCATAAGGACTGAACTCGATGAATTCAGAAAAACTGCTGAAAGTATGGAGGCTACTTCTCATGTAAATACAAGAAAGCATGCTCTTGAGGTTGAAAGGTTGAAGGGTATGGTGGTGAAATATGAGGAAGAGATTGATAACCTGATGCTTGTCAAGGAAGAACTAGAAGTCAAACTTGTAGTACTCAAATTCACATCGGATGCTTCCACTGCTGAAAACAGAAAACTTCTGGATTCAAATTAT
Organism: Morus notabilis; assembly: GCF_000414095.1. Lineage (NCBI taxonomy): Eukaryota > Viridiplantae > Streptophyta > Magnoliopsida > Rosales > Moraceae > Morus > Morus notabilis. The sequence goes on from NW_010365213.1 coordinate 138,701, forward strand.
GACATAATGACTGAAATCAATGAATTCAAGAAAAGAGCTGAAAGTATGGAGGCTACTTCTCATTTAAAGATAACAGAGTATGCTCTCGAAGTTAAGCGGTTGGAAGATATGTTGGTAAAAAATGATGAAGAAATTGATAAGCTGATGCTCGTCAAGGAAGAACTAGAAGTCAAACTTCTAGTACTCAAATTCAAATTGGATGAACAGCAACCTCAGATAGCCTTGCTGGAGGAATATAAGCATGAACTCCTAGCGTTGCAGAACAAGTATGATGAGATTACCCATAGGCTCTCCGAACAGGTTTTGAAGACGGAAGAGTTCAAGAATTTGTCAATCCATTTGAAGGAGCTTAGAGACAAGGCTGATGCGGAGTGTCTTCAGGCTCGGGAAAAAAGAGAACCAGAAGGAGTGCCACCTGCTATGCAAGAGTCGTTAAGAATTGTATTTATCAAAGAACAGTATGAAAGCAAGCTGCAAGAACTGAAACACCAGCTCTTAATCTCCAAAAAGCATGCTGAGGAAATGCTGTTGAAATTACAAGATGCAATTGATGAAGTCGAGAATCGGAAGAAATCTGAAGCTTCTCACTCAAAAAGAAATGAAGAGCTAGGAACGAGAATTTTGGAATTGGAGTTGGACTTGCATTCTGCACTTTCTGAAAAACGTGAATTGATGAGGGCCTATGACGTAATGAAGGCTGAAAAAGAATGCTCATTGATAAGCCTGGAATGCTGCAAGGAAGAGCTTGAAGCCTCTTTGCAAAAATGCAATGAGGAGAAGTCTAAATTTGCTGTAGAACTCACTGCAATGAAAGATTTGCTTGAGAGGTATGCTTCCGCACTGAATAACCGGAGAGACATTGATGGCTTGCACCAAGCGGATTGCATATCTGATGATTCAGTCCACAGAATGCGTCCTGAGAATATTCCAGTTTCAGGCAATCCAACATCTGAAAGATTTAGTGCATACATGCTTCACGAGAGTGGTGCAAAGGATGAACTTGAACCTGTCTTTCCCACTCCCACTGATGAAGCTGATCAATCAAATGCACTCATCGAAGTGCAGCAAAAGCAGGTGATTACCTGTTTATGTACGTTTGTTTGTTTGGTGTAATGTTCAGTCCTTCATACATCTATAATTTGTGCACGCTGGTACTAAAATTAAAGGTTCCGTAGCATTCTTTTCTATAACTGAGTATTTATCATTTTTGAGTAAAAGGCCATGTTAGGCAACCAAAAGTTTCTTCCCTGAATCTTCATCAGGAGTTCTTGTATGCCTTTTCAGTTCATTGGAGGATGCGGACATGCATATTGGGTTCATAATATAGTCCAAGACATTAATGCATCAATTTTAATTCTAGACATGGAAATATTGGCTCAAAAATATCTGCATATCTTTTGTTCCTCAGGACGTTCTCACATCTGGGTCTATAAAAATATGCAACGTACAGTTAATTCAAGAAGGTGCGCAACATAAAGACACTAAGCACGTGGCTTTTGTGAACGACCACTTTAAGGGCCAAACTTTGAAGTCTAGTATTGATCAGTTAAACAAGGAGGTATGTATATACACATTATGTAGTAAAAAACGAAAGTGAGCGCTTTGTCTTGCTAACATGTCCTGTATGGTTAGTAGGTGGTTGAGGAACAAATTTTCCATATTTCGTTTCATTACTTTCTTTACTAATCTAGAATTTGCGCAGTATCGAAGATCATTTTCTTGTCATCTTTATGCAGTTGGAAAAAATGAAACATGAAAGTTTACTTCTTTCCCAAGATGATCACCAACTTGAACCGATTTCTCCTGGTTTACGAAGAGAGTTGATGCAGTTAAATAAGGTAAATTGACTTTCCCAGTTACAAACACTATGACGTCCAAGTTCTCTTGAACTAACTCTTATTTTGTTGTTGCTTAGGTAAATGAAGAACTAGGAAGCAAATTCCCCTTATTTAATGAATTCCCTTGCAATGGCAATGCATTAGAGAGGGTACTAGCTTTGGAAATGGAGCTTGCTGAGGCCTTGCAAGAAAAGAAGTCAAGCATTCATTTTCAGAGGTACATTATCTCAGACATCTGTGATAAACCCTGGCGAACTTGAATCGTATATCCTCGATAACTACTCTTTATGGGTCACCTAAACGTTTCATTAGGCAACTTTTACGCTCCATTTGGTTGGAGGGATGGAAAGTAGGAGGGATGGAGAGTAGGAAGGATGAAGAGAATTGGAGGGATGGAGGGAGAGTTGAATGGATGTATGATAATTATTTATTAAGTTACTATGTTGTCCATTTAAACTATTTGTTAATAATTTGTTTAGAGGGTAAAAGAGTCTTTTAAAGTTTAAAGTTGATGGATTTATTGGATGATAGAAAGATCCAATTTGAAAGGCCATGAGGGAGACTACATAACTCCACCTCTCCTCTCCCTCCTCTCCTCTCTCTCCAACCAAACAATGGATTAGAGCTCTCCCTCCGTCACTCTCCCTCCACTGCTTTCCCTCTCCCCATCTCTCCCTCCTACTAAACACACTCATGAATCTTGCTTTTATGTATTTGGACCAACATAGGCACCTAGTACAAGGCAAAAATCCACATATTCAGATTTAGAATGAAAAGCATAATGCAGAGTTTTAACTTAGCATTCTTTTTTCTGTGTTCCAGTTCTTTCTTGAAACAGCATAGCGATGAGGAGGCAGTTTTTAAAAGCTTCAAAGACATAAATGAGCTAATCAAAGACATGCTGGAAATCAAGGGACGATATGCAGCAGTGGAGACCGAGTTAAAGGAGATGCATGAGCGATACTCTCAACTGAGCCTTCAATTCGCAGAGGTCGAAGGAGAGAGGCAAAAACTCATGATGACCCTCAAGAACGTTCGGGCATCCAAGAAAGTACCGCTTTTAAGTCGCTCCTCAACAGCCCCTCTTGGTGGCAGCCCATTGTCATAGCCAAAGCTTAATACAATCCCTCAAGTTCTTTCCTCGTTTGCAAAGTCTCCAGAATAACCCGTAATGGGTTGAGAAGTTTTAGTACTTCCACGCAGTGCTTTGCTGTGCATTATGTTAATTATGTAGATCAATGGTGGATACTCACGAGGCAGCTAAGATACTAAGAGGGTCAACTTCTAAAAGCTCAGGAAAGGTGTCAAAAGCTAAGCAAAGGGGGTTTGTGTAAATAAAAATAGCAGCTGCTTCGTGTTACTGCTTTACGATGTCATTATCATAAGTACAATCCCTGTAATGTAATACCTTTTTATTTTATTTCTTCTTTCTTTTCGGGAAGAAGGATGAGAGTTTTGATCATCTCGGTGGTGTAAAATTGCTCTAATTCTAATGTATAGTACATCATTTTTCTTAGTAGACAATAATTCTATTAAAATATTTTCAAGAAGCAAATGGAAACGAGCCCAATTTCTACATTTCATTTTTCACTCTACAAGTTTCTATCAATATGTCCACAGAGCAAATTCTTTTCTTAACCTTGAACTTTAGAAATGTTGAAAATTTGTATGATTCAGGCATGACATACTCAGAAACCGGTCAACATGGTTCAACTCTGAATATGCACATGTCACAGAGAGAAAATTATTCTTCGTTCCATTTAATCAGAAAAAAAAGGAAGAGTTTGCTTACAATCAACCAAAAACAAACCAATTTACTTCTATAATTTTCTTTTTTTTTCTTTATCCTTCTTTCAAATTGGTTACAAGAAAAACTCCTTTGGTGAACAAGCATGCTAATCCAACTACACAGGCAGTCCAGTTTCTCATTCCTGAGCCGCAAAGAAAACTGGCATGTTTTACTCGAGGAAACCGCAGGATTCAAAGCAGTAAACGAGTGACGGATTAAACACCCTGCAGAGCCACTCGGGATCAGAAACTGAGCTCCTAAGTTGCATCTCGTCACCAGCTAAGGGAAATAAATGAAGTGACACTAGACACTAATTGAAGCAGCAATGTCGTTCTGGTCATGGGGAACTACAATATCGAGCATGAGCACCGGTTCATGCTCTTTGGAGAATCATTCTGCACTTTGTCTATTGAAAAATGCCGGTGTTAATACTGTGTCAGAACTCACAACTGAATTGTCTTTCATCAGGCTTGATTGCATATTGTTGTGTTTAAATATGAAATAATCTTAATGTCAATACGTCTCATATTGTTTAGATTCCATCCCTTGCAAATCAAAACTTAAATTACTCGCGTTAAACCAATGCCTTGTGATTAAATTCAAGTCAACTCATTTTTGGCACTAGAAAGCAAATATAAAAGCAAATTCATGAAGATGTAGGACGTTACCAGCGTTCTTGTCTGAAAGAGGAGGTCGAACAACGACATGCATCGTGATGACAGCTCCGGGGAGTTCTACGGGAAGTCTGGACTCTGCAAGTGTCCTGTTATTTTCCAATATCTTTCCCGCATTGATAAGCTTCAAATCATTGATTGTCCTTGGACAAATCTCTTTGTCTGTTGAAAGAAAAGACGGAACTACATCAGATAATGTCAAGTCTATTTCAAAGCCAAAGGTCAATATCTCAATAATCAAGCTATACGAGGATTGAAATCTTGGCCATAAATTTTTGTTCCTCTTTTTTATTTATTTATACATTTTATTCAGAGTAGGTGAGAAATATAAAGCTAATCCTATTTGCAATAAACAACTGCCACACACTACATAATAAAACAAGCAAAACTAAAATATGGATAGTTCAACTGTAGTGCCTGATTTTTCCATACAAAAGAGAGAGAATTTTAAGTTCACTTCTCAAGAAACCGTTGAGTGTGTGGGATCTAATTATCGCTACGACGTAGAGTCGGTGGAAATTGTTTGGGAAAATCTAGGCTAAATTTAAATTAATTACCGAGAACGAAAATAAAAGCAAAAATCAAGGTCAAGAATTTTATACAGGTTCACTAATTTGATTACGTTCTATTTCCGCCGTCGTAAATTGCACTATATTGATGAAGAAAATCGAATACAGAAAATCAGTCGAACACTCAACAGTATTTCTCTCACTCTCAACAGTATTTCTCTCAACCTCTCACTCTAATTTTCTCTCGGAAAATCCTCGCACATAATACCTCTAATAATAGGTATTTATAGAGTACAAGAAAAAGACCAAAAAAAAGCCCAAAAGAAAACCTAAAATGACTCAAAATCGCGTCGGTACAAGCCCCAATAGTATTTATAGGCGCGACGTGAGCGCTGGCACTGCTGGGGCGCCAGGTGTAACACTTCCAGGGCGCTGCAGCGCCCGCCAGCCTTTTTTCTCATTTTTCCTTCTTATCCACATGATTAGGCTCCACAAACTCCAACAAAAATAGACCTTTTAAACTTTTTAGTATTTTCAATTACCTTAGTTTTTTACTTATACCGGGGAGCCACCAGTTATTGGGATCAGGGTTAGAAAGACAGAGACAGAGGGTCTGAGAATCGTGAGTTGTGTGATTTTCTTGTAATATTGTTGTTCGTTATAGTGAAAATTTGCAGTCTTTGCTGCTGCAGAAAGCGGACATGGCTCTCCCATTTAAGACAAACTATTATAAATCTTGTGTGCGCTTGCCTTTTTGCTTTTCTTCGATATTACTGCTCTTGATAGAAAAATATTAGGGCGTCTAATCTTTAACAAAGCAGAAAACTATATTATAATTCAAATGCTTTAGAGATTAACTGAAGAGTCAGGGATAAATGTTAATTACAATTATCGCAGAGACAATAACATAGTATACAATCTATTTTCAAATTTTTAGTTTTCAACTCTGCAAACTCCATGTGAGGTCCCAATTTTTGCAGCGTCAAACGTCAAAACAAACTCAACTTGACGTTATTAACAAGGTGTACAAAGTAAAACACGTGAGGAATACCATCAAATATGAAACAAAGTACAATGAGAAGTCCTAATAAGGCCTCAAAATTTCTCCCCAAACCAACCCAATCACCTTTCAAGCACAATAAAATTAACAATCACACAGACACATCAGAGAATGGAACAACAACAACATAACAATTGAAAAACTTTCAATCTGAAGAAGCCCAGAGGCATAAAACAAGAAGTCATAGAAGTTAAATGGGGGAAAAAAAGAAAGAAAGAAGAAAACAAAATAAATACAAATAAAAAATCGAACCTTTAGGCCATTGTGAAAGTATCTTCTCTTTAAGAGATGCCACAGAGGCAGTTGGGCTATACTTGCTTGGTCCGATATCAGTCCCATCAGAGAGCCTGAATTTCACTTCAATCAAATCTTGGGAAGCCATTAAAAATCGATGAACAATGTCCCAACAAAAATCCCACCTCAAATTCTCATAACACTCTCCAAGAAATCAAATTTGAGTCCAAAATAGTGCCAAACAATAAGAAAACCCACTTCAAATCTGTCATGAGAAAAAATCAATTAGACCCAGAAGAGCAATCACTTTGATAACCCATAAAACAATAATTAATTAAAAAAAATGAGTGAATTTTGATGGCCAGAAAAGTTAGCTACCTGACATGGAGATCTGGACCTGTTGATAGTAACCTTAAAAGCGGAACGAGAGTAGAAAATCTGCTATATCAAGTTGCAAAGAATGAAGAAAACAGAAAATCTGTCTTTGAGTTGCTTGATGTAGAAATAAAGAAAGAAAGAAGGAAAGAAACAGCCCAGAACTTCCTGAGTGAGATTTACTACCTGATTTAACAGAAGCTGCCTCTTATATTGATTGGGTTAAGGTTACATAATTGCCCACTTTTTCTAAATTATTTACGAAGAAATAAATCTTTACCTTTTTCTCCACTTATACAAATAATATATCTTATTAAAGGAAATTCAATGATAAAATAAGAATGAGTGTTTGTATAATAAGATTTGTTCTTTTTATATATTGTTATTTTAACTGTTAAATAAAAATTTTAATAGTCTAATTTGTAATTGTATCAATTTTGTATGCGCGATGCAAATTTATAACTTGAATACTGATAAATCAAATCAGATCGTTAAATCTTAATCCAACAGTTATAATAACATTAGCTAACGGGGGTTGAAAAGAATAAAGTCTACTGCAGAAGTTCTCTGCAAAAAAAAAAAAAAAAGTAATAAAGGTTTGTTTTTTTAGAGTTTAATTTGAGTATAATTTTTAAGTTGAATTTGAGTTATAACTTGAGTTGAACTTGTAATTTGAGTTTGTGTTTGAGTGAGTCAAAACTTGAATTTATATTTAGATAGTATTTTCATAAAAACTCAATGCTGATAAAAAATTTTAATAGGGTATATGGGTCGGGTTTTATTCGTCTTTTCGTTGTCAACACATAGAAAAAAAATCATCTCAATCAAAATTAAAACGAAAAAGTTATAGCATTTTTAAGAATAAAAAAATACTGTTTATTAATTTGAGTTCGAGTTTCTGAACTCGAGTTGAAGGAGAAACTTGAACTCGAGTTTTAGTCCTAAACTCGAGTTTGAACTCGAGTTTAAACTCAAATTTAAACTTAAAAGAACATGAACTCAAATAAAATTATAACTCAAATTACTTTTTTTTTGAGTTTTTTACTAAAAAAACAAGTACAAAATAGATTTTATACATGCATATTCTGTGCAGTAAAAACTGTAAAAGTAGTTTCAAGCAAAAAAAAAAAAAAAAAAAAAAAAAAAAAACAAAAAAAAAAAAAAAAAAAAAAAAAAAAAAAAACCTACAAAAGTAATTGTCTTTTCAGAAAATTTCTTCCGACATGCTTGCTTAACTGATAATCACGGCAGACTATAATCAAGAGGTAACTAATTAATCCTTTAGAAAAATGTAATAAATTTGTTTTCATATGTATAATTCTGCAAAAAAAAAAAAAAAAAAAAAAAATTGAACATTTAGTGAAGGCACAAAATTGCAACCTAAAAAGTAAAAAATATAAATTTGCGATGGAAAAAACAAGGATCGATATTTTTTGACCAACTACATTTTTAGAGACACTAGAAAACAATTTTTTTTTAGGGAAAACAATATATTTATATTGGAAGAAATGTTTGAAAAAGATTATAAAAGGAAAATGCAAGTTTGAGAGCGGAAAAAACAAAAAAAAAAAAAAAAAACCAATAATTGCTCATGTCCAAGTAGAAAGCTTAAAAGCAGGTCAGGACAGGAATAGATTCAATAGAATAGTCAAAATTATTTTTGGCAAGCAAAAGTCTATTTACTTACTCTATTTATATTATTTTTGGCAAGCAAAAGTCTATTTACTTAACTCTATTTATAATCCTAGTCTGTTTCATTAGTTGGCTTTTTATTTGCAAATTGAAGCTAGTGACTCCAGCGCACAACTTTGCTAGTTGGATGGTTCATGACTTCATGTTGGCTTTACTTCTCATAATCTTAGTCTTAGTTATTTACATGTACCGAATTATTAAAAAAATTCCTATTGTTAGTTACGCAAAAAAAAAAAAAAAAAAAAAAAAAAAAAAAAAAAAAAAAAAAAATTTTTCCTAAATTGTTAGACCAACATCACATTTCAACTTAGACTGCTAAAAATGTTATTGGAATCTCATATATGAGAAATTAAGTATTGGATTCAAACGATGCTTTAAATAATATAAAGCTTAAGTTGCTAGCAATAATTGTTTTCTAACTAGGCTCTGTTATTGTATAGTGATATTAGATCGCATTGAAATATATATATTTACATCAAGTTATATCTGACTTGTTTCGGTTAAAGGAGGAGATTGGGAATCCTTGAAGTGGAGTGAGAATTTTGAATCGATTCTGTATAATCACAAAAATGTAAAAATAAAAATAAAAATGAAAAAAGGAAAAAGATACTTCTTTAGATGATCCATTCGCCATTTCCTAGTAAATATATATGCTTGCGTTGGTTTAACACGATTAAGGCCTTCTTTCTACTCTTCTCGAATCCAATATATTGTATTAGAAATTAAAAATCTATATTTTTGTCTTCCATTTCCACTTGCAGTTAATGTCTTCTGTATAGACTTTCCATAATTTACCAAATAGATACAATAATTTTGCTTGGGGAATCAGAATTTAACCTTTTAGAAAAACGACACAGCAAAGAAATGCCAACATATATATATATATATATATATATATATATGACATTGCATGATTATTGTAACTCATTGGAGGCATCTAGTTCAATTTGATGCTTATAATATTAAGATTAATATACAACTTAATTTTAATTATTGATTGATGGTCCCAGCAAAACTAGTTCTTAGTGATGTGCACACCATGCCTAGCAATTTTTTTTAATGAAAATCATAGGCAAAGTCACAACTCACACAGTGTTAGACAGATAAACAATAATGCCAGTTTTTGTAGGCCAGCTAACAGAAAGCTTCAATATTACTTGTTCAGGCTGGAAAGATGAAACATGCATATTATGGTGAAGATTAATGATAAAAAGACTATATTCATATTTAATGAGTAATCTCGTCTGGATACCAATTTCCAAAGGCTTGTCAAAAGGTTTGATTTTTGAACGTGTCATATAACTCATCACAGCCGAACTTCCAAAGAATTTTGAGGATTTGCAGATGCACATGAAGAGGACTTGCCTTCATGTGCTTAGGTTTAATAAGCACTACAACATAATTTTCAGGCATAATTATGAGGTAAAGATGGGAGGAGTATATATATAGACACACATATATGTATGTATACGGAGTAAATTAAGGTAGACAGCTGTCCTACTTAGATTTTTTTTCTTTTTAATTTTACATGTGACATATAATGTAACTTATATGGTGCATTTGGAATTAATTTTAAAATGATTCTGTTTTTTTGTATGAAATTGGAAATGAAAACGTTTTTAATTTCAGCCAGAAATTATTTTTAAAAATACGTTTAGTAGTTTTATTAAGAGATTATTTTTAGTATAAGAAAAAACTGAAACTTCGTTGGTTATACAATTTTTATTTTTAATTTAAAAGCACTTAGTTAGTTCATTTAAGCCCACACTTACTTGCCAAAAAAAAAAAAAAAGCATTCACCTAAAACTGAAAATGAAAAACGACTTAAATTCATTTTCAATTTTTAAGTCATTTTACACTAAATTGAAAACCGTTTTTATTTTCGTTTTTTTTCCTCCAAGCGCGTTTTCCTCCTTAATCTTTGCTTTTTTGTGTCAGAAAACGTGAAAAATGAAAACGGAACTGAAACCAAACACGCTCATAGTTTTGATCTCTCGTTCATTTCACCAATTCGAGTTTTCAGTTTTAAGTTTCTACAATAAAAAACTCTTAGAAGATGTCACATCTAACTTTTTCTATTATAGTAAAAAACTCTCAAAAAATGTCACATCTCAACTCGCTCGCTCATAACTTGGATTGCAGTCGTAGTCTTGCCCACTTATGATAGCCCCCAGTAGCTTGTTTTTCTGGCTCCGCTAAATGTGTGTGCACGCTTTTTTTAGTGTGATTTCTCCGTTTCGTTTCTCAAAAGTTGGTCTCTCCCACTAACGAAAAGAACATGCAAGAAACAAAAAAAAAAAAAAAAAAAAAAAAAAAAAAAGAATCTCTTAATGGAAGTAACCTTATCCTCCCGCATTCAATTTCAAATTCTCCCACGTCTCATCCCCAACATTTCTCTCAAAATTCGATTTTCGGTCACTCATTGAGGATTTTTCAAAAAAGAGCTCCTTGTGATTGTTGGAAGATTCCCATTTTGACAAGAAAGAGAATCTATATGTAATTGCTTTTGAAAATGAGTACCCACGATCTCCAATGTCACCGTGCGTACCAAACTTCCAAAGAACCACCATTTTCTTTTTCATTTGTTTCACCTTCTAGTTTGTACAAATATTCTCTAGTATTAACCGATAGATGATTTCTTTTTATGATAAACACGCCCGATCTAAAATATAGGTTCCGTTCATTTTATCGATTCGAGTTTAGAGTTTTGTTACAGTAAAAAAACTCTTAGAAACAGTCACATCTAATTTTTTTGTTACAGTAAAAAGCTCTCACATAAAGTCACATCTCAACTCAAATTAAAAACTCGAATCAACGAACTAAATAGACGTGCGTGTAAGTGTATATATAGATAGATATTATTATAGGAGTACTAAGTTGAGAGAAACATCAATCATGATTTGAGATTGTAATCCTAAGGTATTTTGGGAATAATAATGGACGGATCGAATTTCAAACTCGATCATATGGTTTTTTTTTTTTTTTTTTTTTTTTTTTTGGGGGGGGGGGGGGGGGGGGCGGACGTGAAATTTGATGAAGATTTGAGTACTAAAAAAGTATCATACCGGTAAGGTGTTAATAACCTAGCTCGGGATTATCCGATAAATTAAAAATCAATAATTTTAAGCAGGTGTTTTTAGTTTTGCAGGTCCTATGAAAAAGTCAAAAAGTAAAGCCGAAATAAAAGGGCAAAGAGTCATATTGATGAATAGTGCAGAGGGTTGTTGTCTATGGCCATGCTCTAATTAATGGAAAAAAATGGAAAATTTTATCTTATTATTCAGTCTTGTATTGTTGCTGTCCACTAAACTAACAAAAATCTATACATAATGGTAGTTTGAATTGAGATCAGTTGATAAAGAGATAAAGAAGTCCAGCAATGGACAACTTGCTTTTGTTTGTGATATTCAAATCATTGTTGCTGACATCTCTATAGTTGTAGACTTGAAACTACTGGATAGGGGATTTATCATGGGAAGCAGCCCTAACAGCAAAACGCACCAAATTGACCCAACTTAGAGAGTCGAAAAAGTACTTTTACAATTTGATGATTGAGGAATCCAATTTGCCTAATTCGTCTTGATAGCAAAAAAACAGACCCGATTTGACACTTGTTTATAATGCACCAAACATTACACTGATATTCACATGAGATATTTAAACAATATAGTATGGTTTTTAAAGTTAGATGAGATATTTAGACAATATATCATGGGTTTTAAAGTTGGATTGACTTTTATCACGATACTAAAATTATTATAAAATATATCCCAATGACATCATTTAAGTTTTATTTACTGAGTAAAATTATGCTTGTATTTTTATGCATTTGATTCAGTATCTTTAGTTTTTTGTGAGAGTTTAGTGTTTTTTTATGTATATATTTATGATTTTTATGGATTTTATAATTTTTAAATATCTTTAACTGTGACATTTTATACAATAATTTATGTCTTTTAATATATGCCAATCCAAGCCTACAATTCTGGGCAGTCCGGTAAAGTGCCCATATTACATTGCCAATAGGTAACTAAGCAACAATAGCTGGGAAAATAATTTTCTGCCACCAAAATTTTTATAGCTAATATGAAGTCTTACATTTGACTTTGATAAATTTTACCGCAATCAATGTCAAATGCAAGATACCCCCACAACCAAAAAAAAAAAAAAAAAAGGAACTGATTAGATTCTAGAAGTCAAATTCACAAATCCAATGTCAGCCAAGGAACGGTGTTACTCTGGAACTGACATCTTATTAGCAAAATTATGTATGATTGTTTTGTAGATGCTTCGGCATAATATAATAAATGAAACTGCAACTTGTTTTGCTGCAGATTCATCCCTCAAACCGTTTGAGTTGCACATTTCTAAAGTGGGATCTCGTACAAATATCGACACATTTCATTTCATTTATCAAATGTATTGTAACTGGATGATCAATTGGTTGCACTCTATTGTGCATCGTCATCTTTAGAGATCAGAAGGAGATTAAAGCCTACACCCAAAAGAAAAAAAAAAAAAAAAAAAAAAAAAAAAAAAAAAAAAAAAAAAAAAAAACTAATTTTCTAATTCAGCTAAACAGCTTATTAAGTTTATGCAATGTTTGCTTTAAGCTGTAAACATGATACGTTCAACATGTTAATTTTTATGACAGATCAACGACATATGAAAAGAAATGCCACATCACAGAAAGCGTTAGCTGGTACAAGATAATCAAGCAAAGTTGGCTTCACGACGAGCACATACGGGTCAATGATCACTATTAGAAATCAGGGCCTTAGGCAACATTCTATAATATCATATCAAATACTCCCATATCTTCATTATAAGAGTTCTTTTTACTGGGAGGCTGCAAAAAAAAAACAGTTGAGCTGCAGATCTGCAACATGTAGAGAGTGTTTTTTGCGATCGAGTATTGGTAGCAAAGCAGAAGCTAAAGAAGGTACAAATGGAAAAGATTTCTAATAAATGTTCAAGTGATACAAGTACAACCAAGCAAAGGTACTACTAAGCGGTCTCTTTTCCTTGATTTATAGTTTTCCAAAATATGCTTGACCAAAGTACAGAAAAAAAAAAAGAATCAGATTGAACATTCTAACAAAGTGACATCATTACCAATCCAATCCTTCTTTCCGGAGTATTTATTTATTTATTTTTTTACCAGAATGGAGAATAATAGTAAATGAAAATGAATGCAGAAAGCTTCACATACAAAGATATGAAGAACTTGCAGAATAGCCTCTGGCAATAATATCAGTTTGTAAAATAACGGTTTATGTGCGTATTCTATACAATATACCTCATCTTATACTGAAAACATATAATAACGTAGCTCATCAATTTGCAGGAAGCTGCTGTACCTAGGCCCTTTAGCAACATACAGCTTACTCACACAGACGCTGAAAACGTGACACATAGCATTCTGCTAAATGGCAAGAACTTGACAACTGACTAGATCAGCTGCCTCGAAGTCCCTAGTTGCAATGACGTTCCAAATTACAGCATCCGAATCCGCCAGCAAGTCAGAGGAGTCCGCTACAACAGAAGTTGAGCTCGATGGTATAGAATCCGTATTATCATGCAGATCGGCCCGCATAATTGCAATTTCACGGTTGGCATCTTTGGTGATAACATGAAGCTTTCCATGAAAACCAGCAAGCAAATACGGAGATTCTGAACCTGCAAAGTCATAGATTGGGACTTTCCCTATCACAACTTTCCAAGCATCTTCCTTCTGGTCATACACCTTGATCTTGCCGCTGTCCAAAGAACTAGAAGGGTCAAAAGCATATAATTCACCATCTACCACAACACTCAACTTTGTACCAGCCTGACGTGCAGGCCAACCCTCTCCCATGCCAATTGGCATTTCGTTCCAAGAGTTTGTTTCAGGGTCATAGATTTCTCCTCCGACGTCAACGAAAAATGGCCATGAATACAAACTTTGAGGCACACATAACCTTCCCATGTATGAAGTCAACCCAGTTGCGATAGGCTTTAGCATGTCGGCCAAAAAGGCAGTGGGTAAAACTTGAGCTTTAGAGAATGGCATGCTTGGTACTTGGGACCATATTCCCGAAGAAGGGTCGAAAACTTCTGCAGACTGAAGAGGAGTCAATCCACCTCGTCCCTGACTAACCCCTCCGACAACATATAGTTTGTCATTCAAAATGCCTGTTTTACAATAGGCCCTGCCTGTAGACATGGCAGGAACTTCACTCCAAGCATTTTGAATAGGATCAAATTTCCAGACACATTTCATGGCTGAAGCTTTAGAAAATCCACCTAGCACATAAAGGCATCCATCAACAGCGCCAACGGCACAACCACAAAATGGCATTTGATCGAAGGAGCTCTTATGCCCAAGCCAGCCTCTAATTAAATCGGCAATCCTAATGCTAGGCCCCAACATGCTCCACATCCAAAGCCCAGAAGGCCCTTTACTAGATCCTTCGTTGTAAACGACATTGGGCATCATAGGTAGCCTCTGCCATCTTTTTGACAAGGGGTCCAAAGCATGCCATAAAAGTTTGTCTTCTTCAATCTTAGTCAACAGATACAGCCATTCCTCAGTCGTCCCTATTTCTTTCCTCAACTTAAAAAGCTCCGGGCTCATAACAGTCGCCTTCCACTTCCGTGATACCAACCTCACATTAAAGTAGCAAATTCTGGGAAGCCTAGCAATAATCTGAACCGATAGCTCATCGGGAAGACTGGGAATCAGTCTCGGGCTCTCCTCATCGATACTTGGCGACATTCTTTGCCTCTTGCAGTTCTCATACTGAGAGACCTCATGATACTCGTTCGTCCCCAACTTGGGACCAGCCAAACTTAAAAAACCTCCCATCGGAAACCGGCAAGGCCACACAAATCTGAGTTTGGAATATTTGAACTAAAATCAGGTGCTGCCCACCTTTTCTCCACTGTATTTCATGTATCACAACACAATTCTGGACAAACTAAAGAGAACAACAGTAAATACACCAAACCAAATAAAAATAAAAAGAATTATTTGGCTCCAAACACAAACAAATAATACAAAGTTGTTTACAGTACTAGACAGCAAAATGCACCAAAAACTATAAAAACTGACCTTCTCAATACCTACTCAGAATCATCCAAAGAAAAAATAGAACAGTTCAATTCGCTTCCTTCACTTTCTTAATTTCAGGGGTTAAAATTGCCAAAACTTTGACGAAAAATTATAAATTTCAAAGCACCCAAATTATTTCCCAAAAAAAAAAAAAAATCCAAAATCCACCCTAGAAGCTTCTAGCAGTGGCCTGCAAAGCTCATAGACTAGTCTAGTTCTAAGAGATGACGGTCAAATTACTCCGCAGACCCAAAGTTTTATTCAAAATTCAAAGCGAAAATTAAAAAGAAAAGAAAAGAAAAAGAAACATGACATATCAAGAACTCCAAAATTCAACGAGCAAAATAAACCAAAATAGGAAAACTAAACCAAAAAAATTAGTAAAATCACAAAATCAATGACGTACTCATCAGAATCTACGCAATTGAAGTTTGAAACACGAACAAAAGTAATTCGAACATTCACGCATTGCGTAGATCTTCGGATGCAAAATCGGTATTAGACCTGGAGAAGTCGATCGCGCGAAAAGCGGAAAACAGCAAAACCATGGCCGCCAAGTTAATTTGATGGGAAATAAATAAAAGTAATTAAGGAGAGAGAGAGAGAGAGAGAGGAGAGCAAGGGGTATTTCTTCTCTAAGCAACGGGTCTTCCAAGTAAATTATAAAAAAAAAAAAAAAAAAAAAAAAAAAAAAAAGAAGAAAACGGGGTTGGGGGGTGGGGTGGTCTTCCAAGTAGAGAAGAGAAAGCAACACAAACAAGTTAATGGCGATGACGACGACACCCAAGTTTTTCTGTGCCACGTGCCTCCACGTGGCTGTGCAAGACTATTAACTACATACTTTTTTTTTTGGGGACAAATTACACTTCTCCCGTGTTATAAAAATTCTCTATAAATTTTAAAAATATTAAATTTTCTTTTTGAATAAAGCACGTTTCTTCTTTATTTGCCCCCTCTAACAGAATTTAACAGAGGGGATAAATAAGGGGAAAGCGTGTTAACATGGTTTTATTTAGAGAAAAAATTTGATATTTTTAAAGTTAAAAGAAAAATTTTTGTAACACGTCAATTGTTCAAAGGCACAAATATATTTTGTCCTTTTTTTCTCAACTATACTATTCAATTGCACTAATTTCTTAACGTCTGAGTGTTGGAGACGCTAAAGAGCTTATTATTTATTTAATTTACTGAATAAAAAAATTTATTTATATAATTTTTTAAGAATTTTTTAAAATTTATTTTTAAAAAGAAATATGTGTAAAGATACTTTTTAATATGATAAGAATTACATAAAAAATAATTAAGTAAGAGCACATTTAAAAAATATATTTTAACCATATAAAAAAATAAAACAAGAACATATGTAAGAAAAATTACTTTGATATAAGTGAAATGGGAAAAAATATATTTTTAAAAAACAGATAAAAAATTAAAATGTAACAAAAATTCAAAAAACAATTTGAAAATAAAAAATGGAGATAAAAAAGTTTTTAAAAAAAGAAAAAAAGAGATAAAAGAAGGGGCTACTTGGCAACCTCATAGAAAATAGTTTTAACACTTGTATGTTTATTATATTAGATAGAAAAGGCACTTTTTATTTTGACTATATCAAACGGTTAGAACTTATCTAAATGATAAAGAGGTCTTACCATAAAAAAGTCTTAAAAAAAGGAAAACACAAAAAAAATGCTAACTAAAAATTAAAAAATAAGAAAAAAAGAGTATGAAAAATGCCCTTTTTATTTTGACCATATTCAAAGTTAGGAACTGACTCTAACAATAAATAGGTTTAGCAAAAAAAGTCTTAAAAAAAGAAAAACACAAAAAGAAAGCCAAATAACGATTTTTTTTTTAAAAAAAAGAGAAAAAAAGTAATAAAAAAATCAAAAGCTTTCTTCACCCATATCGCCACGTGGCAACACGAGAGAAGGAAAACTCTTTTATGTTTATTAGATTAGATTAGATAGAAAAATACTCTTATTTTGACTATATCCAACTGTTAAAAATTGACTCTAACGATAAATATAACATATCAGAGGAAGTCCTTAAAAAAAACACAAAAAGAATGCCAAATAAAAATTTAAAAAAAGAAAAAAAAAGAGTATTAAAAAAGGTCATCTTGACTATATCCAATAGTTAGAATCTAATAAAGAGATCCTACAAAAGAAAGTCCTAAAAAAAAGAAAACACAAAAAAAAAACTCAAATAAAAATAAAAAAACGAAAAGATAAAAAAAAGAGTAATAAAAGAGCTAAAGACTCTCTTCTCTCATGCCTCTACGTGCCAACATGGGAGAAGAGAGTCTTTAGCTCTTTTTTATTATATACTAATTGAGTCACGTGCTATACACGTGGAAGAATAACTTTTATGAGTTGAGATCCCACGTCAAAACACGTAGCGTTCTTAAAAATTAAGTCCATTAATTAGAACAAAGGGAAAAAAAATTCAAAAGATCATATAAAAAAAGAATCAAAATTATATAAATGTTATGAAAAGAAAAATAAAGTAAGGGGATATTAATATTTTTTGTAAAATATTTTACTCATATAAATATTACATTTGGCCCCTAAATTTTGAAAAATTACAATTAAATCTTAAATTTTTATAAAAATTTATTAATAGGTGTCTGATGCTTTTCTTAATGTGCTCTAGTTAAAAGTTATACTATGCTTCAGCAAGAATAGCAATGTCCCCTTTTAAGGGGATTTGAACGTGGGTTGGACAAATATTTATCCAATTTCGTCCTTTAAAAATGCTCACTAAACACAATACTAAGATTTAATCATATCTAATCATCTACAATCTTGCACATTTGTAATAGTCATACTGTTATTTTTTATTATTATTATTATTTTTTACAATAACATAGGATAAAGATAAATTCTTTTACAAAAAAGAAAAAAGAACCATAAAACGGGAGCGTTTGGTAGAGGGATTCGTTCCCTGATTCAAATCATGATTCGTGGTTCGCTATAGTATTTTCTTTCACAAAAAATACACGTAAATAAAAAATAGTTCGAATCACATAGTTTCAATCTTCCAACTAAACGAACCCTAAAATGTCCTACGCACGACTGTAAACTAGTATTATTTATAAATAGAAAACGAAAATATTCTCACGCGGTTACGTAATTCGGTAATTGAACTAAAAAAAAAAAAATTGTCACGGTTACATTTCTCTACTCACGTCGAAGGTCTTACACTATATATGAATATACATAAGGTACCTTATGTAATGTCCCGAAAGAGTCTGTGAGTCCTCAGTCCCGTTCAAGTTAAAGAAAAGGGAATTTCAAAGCGGTCTCAGGTAAATATATCATTTGCATTTCTTTTTGTTTTTATTGAATAAATTGTTCACTCATTACGCAGCTGGTTCATCAAGATATGCAATTATGCGTCGAGGCTCGGGGCCAACTCAGGCCTATTTTAATATAGTATTGGGTTTAATATGGCACGACACCACATTATTTAAAAAATACATGGTCTAACCTATTAATATTGTTGGGGTAAAAAAGGGGCCGACTTACCTAGGCTGGATTGGCTTGACCCAGGACTCATGTGGGCCCAAGAATAATGGGCCACGCGAGGCGAGGCCTGCCCATTCTTGCATTACAAGGTTCAGGATGGATGTTGAATTGAAAAGACAAGAAGCTGTGGATTTCAAGAAAAGTCTAATCCAATAGGTTTTAGCATTATGATATTTCATAATATTAAAACAATTCTTTTACCTTCTATAATAATCTGAAATATGTAATTTATATGTGAATTGATGCAGGAAATATGTAATTTATGAGGATTTCATTGAATTATCAGACAAGTATGGTAATATTTCTTCTTACGCCGAGAGTCATATTGCTTTGGCCTTTACTGGGTTCATTCGTACTATGGAAGCTATGTTGAAGTAGGAAAAAATTGCATGTTTTTTAGGCTTAAAAATTAAATATATTAGCGTTTGTTTGATATTATATATATACACACACATTAGGACGTGTTGGCGTGCAAAAATTCAACAATTTATGTTAATTAGCTTACCTTTATTACTTTGAAAATTTGTAAACTACGAGTATCTAATTTGTTGATTCATGGGGAATTTTAAATTTTGATATTTATAGTGATTGTATAAGTTTCAATTAAGTCTAACTGCTAGAACCTCTTAACATATATAGTAAAGATATAACATTTAAAATTTGAAAACATTTTGCAATTAGCTTGTGTTGTGTTATTACGATAAGGACGTTTTTGTAACATTTTTAAAAGTTAGGACCAAATTGTAATTTTTGAAACTTGAGAGGCAAAAAATATAATTTTTTTGTAAAAACATTTTACTTTCAAAGACTTATTAGAAGACTTGCAAAGACCGGTTCTGCTCGGGGATATATATCTTTGGATAGAAGGAATCAGTCTTGGCTAAGCCTTAGGCTAGTGAGTCCAAAGAGGCAGAGGCAAAGGTAGAGGCAGAGTGAGTAAGGCAATGTTTTACTCATTTAAATATTTCATTTTGACTCTTAAATTTTTTTAAAATTACATTTAGACTCTAAATTTTATAAAAATTTACAAATAGGTCATTGATACTTTTCACAATGTGCTCTAGTTAAAAGTTATCCTATGCTTCAACAAGGAGAGCAACATCCCAGGAAGTCAAGTTGATGACTGTACAAGGCAAATCTTCACCAAAACAACTCAAATAAAAATCTCCAAGGTTTGGGGCATCAATATCAACCCTAAAAAAATAGAGATGAAATAATCACAACCTCCTCAAGTCTATTGAGCTTGGATATGTCTGTTAAAGTATAAAACTATTTTTGACCTACTTCCTAACAGTTTAAGCTTTTGGGATGGATTGGTAAACTAACATGGTATTAGAGCAGGTGGTACTGAGTTCAAACTCTCATAATTGCACTCTTTATTCCCATTTAAATTGTCATCATGTGTTGGGTCTTTGAGGAGGAGTGTTAAAGTATAAAATTATTATTGACCCACCTCATAACAGCTTAAGCTTTTGGGATGGACTGATAAACTAACAATGTCTAGCTTTTGCTGTCCCGTACAACTCACAAAATAGAGGGAGCGCTTGTTTGGACAATTGTGGATGATATCCTGGATTGACTTTTCACTTAGAAAAATCCATCCGAGATTCAATTTTTGAAGAGAACAATATTTTATTGGATTCGAAATGAGCGCTTCGCTTGCATGCAAGGCGGCACGCCAGGTAGAGCTATCGCGCGCGAGCAAAGGAGATGCATTTCTGGGACTGGTAGTACTAGACAAGCTCTCAGGGAATAATCTCTTTCTTATTTCTGCCTTTCTTTCCCATGACGACTACGAACGGGCAAATAAAAAATTTCACTTCGAATTCCGGACGTTCGAGACGGATTAGTAACCACTTATCGGAGGGTAAGGTTTGTAGAGAGATAAGTAAATCTCAACGGCACCACCCTGGAGAGCTAATTCTAGACATTCATCAACTTTGCAAGCGAAGTTAGGATCAACAAGAGTTATCATGAGATGAAACTTCTGCACTTTTCCCTTACAAAGAGAGAACCTCATCAAGGAATTTTTCTCACCATTCAGGAAATTGCCAACTTGTTCTGGAGAAAGCCGAGAAGAGGCCTTAACGTCAGTGGAATGAATCTTCAGATAAGTGTATTGGTCAAAATCCAAAATAGGGAATGATTCCCAAACACGATTCCATCGCTTGGACAATATACAAGTTCTTGCAGCTTCTTCTCTGGGTAGAATATATAGACAATATATCATGTAAAACAAAGTCAGGCAAATCGGAAATTCGGTCCACAGAATCAATCTCCATTAGGGTATTTAGGTCATCTTGCAGTATCATTTCATTCATATACTCATGTATTATGTATTAGATCCCAATTTTAAAGCAAGTGCAGAGATGAAGTACAAAAATGAAAGTAATTGAACGGGTTAATAAGTTAAATTCTTACCAAAAAGAGGAAACTTATTGTTACTTTTGTTGTTGTCAACGACGACTAAAAGCCTCTTCATGGTTTGCTCGAGGAGACGTACGAGGGCTTGTGTATTGGCGTTTGAAGCTTATTTGGCCTTTGATATGTCGAATGTCCCTGTAGGGCATATATATATATATATATATATATGTATATGTGTATTTATACACACACACACATACATACATATAGGGTGTGTTTGTATGATACGTAACAAAATTATAAAAAAGCCTTCCTGCTTCTCAAATTCACTGGACACATAATTAATCATATAATCAAAGATTCAGATCTTCTCGCCCGAATTACATTTTGAGAGATCTCTTTGTTTGAAAAGGTCAATTTGTAATTCCCATAAATATGCGACACACACAGCGAAAGGAAAAAGAGAAAAAAGAATGTTTGCGGAAAGTAGGGCAAGAGATAGAGATAAGAAATCAGTGCATACAACAATATATTTTAAGATTATAATCAGTGCATACAACAATATATTCACTGGACACATAATTATGTTATAATTTATTAAACACCAAAGAATGATTTTTTTCTTTGTAAAGTTCGGTACATTTGTATAAGCTAATTAGGTTTTTATTTTTATTTTTATTTTTTGCTCTGAAGCTAATTAGGTTGTATCGTCCTTAACATCTAATTTTTGCAAAGCCAACGCATCAAAAAAAAAAAAAAAAATCGCGAGAGTGAATGCATCATGCATGAATCGTGATATACATACATGTTTGTGTGCGCGTTTTATTTTTTTAGAGAGAAATCGGTATCTTTTAAGATTATAATCTTAGAGACCTTATTTTCTCTATCTTTCAATATTACTTTCTGCAAACATTTTTAATTTTTTCATTTTCCTTTTGCTGTTTGCGTCACATATTTATGGGGGTTACAAATCGACCTTTTCAGACGAAGAGATCTCTCAAAATATAATTAAGGAGAGAATCTCTTAATATCTGGTAATATAATTAATTATATTTTGAGTGATTGTTTTGTTTTTGTTTTTTGATTAAAAAATTTTAAAAAAAATTATAGAGGAAACTGTAAAAATTAAAAATTTAAGAGAATGCACGGACATTCAAGTGAATTTGAGAAAGATGATAATTTTGCTCTACCCCTATCATACAAATACTATATATATATACATAATGATAATAAAAAAATAAACCTCCACGAACATTCGGCGCATCAAATTAGGAGGCCTAAAAAGTAAAGGGACATTTTATTTACACCCCTAATTTTAATAAAGGCACCCCAAATTATTTAATATTTAATTTTTTTAAATCTCATATAATTCCACAATTACCCTTATATACACCAATGCTTAACATTTAGTGAAAAGATTACAGTCCTTTTTTTCTGCTAACTTTTTGGCAGCAGCCCCCTAGTCCAAGTGGCTTCTTTAACTTTTGGCTCCCCAAAAAAATTTCTATCATTTTCACCCTCTTAAAATTTTATAATTAAAATTTTTTACATAGTTTTATCTTTTTTCTGTTATCTTTGAATTTCTAGTTTAATCTATATCCATTTTACTAGATCTTTTTATATTTTTCAACTATACCTTGAAATTTGACTCAAGTATACTCATAGTTTAAACTTAAAATCCCCATAAAAGAAAAAATTAACTACACTTTTATATAAATTCATAATTTTGTAGACTTTAAATTCTAGAAAGTGAATAAAACTCAATTAGAGATTAAATAAATCAAAGGTAAAGACAGATTAAAAAAGATAAAAAAAAGAAACGCCAAAAGCTTTAAAAAGAAAATGAGAGTTACATGGTTATTTTCTTGTAAAATTTTTGTTGAGCGCATACCCCCTTTAAAAAAATTTATAGCTCAGGCTCCGCCATATACACACATATATATATATATGCGCGGGGGCATCGCCCTGTCCATGGCAACTGTATCCGTGGAATACGTCACGTGATTTATGATAAGGTTCAACAATCCCAACACGAGTGGGGAAGGGACATCAACAACTTCCTAACTCATCGTGACTTATAACGTCTCGAATTATTGCCATTAATCAAGTGATTAATCATATGTCATAATATCAAATACAACTTTTTTTTTTTTTTTTTGCTTAAAGCCAAATGATCATAACTTTATAAGCTAGCTGAATTATTACATGATAACACTAGTCATAGGCCGGACTAGAGGAGCTGATGAAGTGGCCTGCCCTGAATGGGAGGAGTAGGGATTGCTACGTTCATGGATGTCCATAAACATCCCACACGCATAATTACTACTACTTAAACACTTCGGAGTAATAGTACTATCTCTGCTAATTATTCCATCCAAACATGGTAACTGATCAGAGAGCGATTCAAAATCTGCCACGCTTTGCTCATTCCCGTTAATATTGTTTTCATCTTCACCGAATTGGATCAACTCTTCTTCGCAGCAGTACGATCTTGACGACCTTGATTTCGTTTGATGATGATTTTCTATTGAAACAAGATCTAAAGTCAGACGGCCGTCATCACGGCGAGCTTCGAAGTACTCGTGGCGCTCCAGAGGCTGGCCTTGGAGGACTAGCTTGCCTTCCGAGTAATGCCTGGTCCAAATCCAAGGCATTCGGCACGCCAAATTCCCAGTCCGTGCAAGCCCTGGTAAAGGCGGCGGATACTTCTTCCATTGCTTAACCCGCCTGTCGTGTATGCGATCCTTGTTAGGCAAGTGTTTGTTGTTGCACTTATTATTCTCCGCACCGGATGTCGTTTTTCCAATGTCGTCGTCGATATTAATGTTGGAGCTGCTCAGGATGTGAACGCCACTGTCGGTTCCGATCAGATCGTCCAAGACTAAGGAGGACGATGACCATGAGCTGTAATTTGTCAACAATTTTGTGGACGACAGTGATGGTGGTGTCGTTTTCGGAGGCCGCAATGATGCCAAAGCCTTGTACGAGTGGATGATTTGTTGTTGATCATGACAGGTTTTTGCTTCTTTGTAGATTAGGGTTTTGAGTCCAAGTTGGAGATCGTGTTGAAGTTTTATTGGGACTCCTTTGAGATGGATCGGGGTTTGCAATATGGAAGATGGTGACCCAGTTGCCCATAACATGATCATACCAGAAAGAGAGGAAATCATTGATTTAGCTTTATTTAATATGCATAATTCACCCAAGAAATCCATTCTATAGTTACTTTTAAACCTGTAAAGGAAAAATAATATCAGAAAATTCAATTTTGTTTAACTGAAAAGTTGTTATAATTCTGCAGAAAATTGTTTATGATGAAATAATTATATTCATCCCGACTGGTTAGACGTTCTCCGTGGTGGACTACCTATATTGTTATTTAACGTGTTTTTAATTTAAGTTAATTTCTATGTATTAGTGACTACAATTGTCAGATGTCGTTCAAACCAAGTATACTTGTTTTCTTTCGAAGCCGTTCATCTGACTTGTACGAACTACGTATCTTCTGCCAACACAACAAGCGGCCACGATTCTGAACTCAAGTGTCACGTCTCATACGTGGATGTACAACAAAACGTACGAAACTTCCTTTCTAATAACCAATTTTAAGATATGGTTCATGAATTAGAATCATAAGATTATAACCATTTTTGATTTACGTGTACTTTTTGTGAGAGAAAATACTGTAACGAACCATGAATCATGATTCGAATCGGGATACGAATCCCCCAACCAAACAACCTCTTAATATTCAATGTGGAGGAATGAATATAAAACTACAGTTCTACCCGTGATTTTAAAAGAATAAGTAAATCTTAGTTGAGATATGTTAATAAGATCTGATATCAATTATTCCCTCTCATTATTTATTAAACAAAATTAAAAGCATAAGAAAAAACAAAAAACAAAAACGAAATGTACCTACTACGGGACAATAGCTTATAAGTGCTTGTTTGATAATTATTCGTTTCATTTTTAGAAAAACAAACAAACATGAAAGCAATACCAGTTCCAAACAAGACCCTAATGGGTGAAATTAACTAAGCACTGACAAAGATTCGCTTACCAAAGAACACCTTTTCTTTTAAAGAAGATAAAGTTGATCAAAAATGAAAAAACCAAAACTCGTTTCATGAAAAGTTCATAAACTTAGCACATATATATTGAGCTTAAATTTAGAAAGAAAAAGGGAGAGCAATTTATGAGGTTGAGATACGTACAATCTGAGTCAAGAAAAACCAATGAGGCTGTCGGATGTAGTACTTCTCACTGTACAAATATGTGCATCAACGTTGATTGAAGATCTGACAACATAACAAACATGAGGAGAAACACTTGAAATGAAACTTGTCCGCTTTTTTTTTTTTCTCTAGATAATGAAAAAAGAATGTCTTACAGTTTTGGCCGTAAATCACAAGCACTAGCTTTTGAACATTACAACTTACAAGTGACGCACAGAAAAGTAAAAATAGATATTAAAAATTATCACCAGAAAACACCTGAACAGATTATCACTGTAGTACTGAACTATCTCTGAACTGAATTTGTCTGGTTTTATATCTCTCTGGCTTCCATTTCTTATGCCAGGTCTGCCCCTTCCTCCTTCTCTAACTACCTCCTTGGACACGTACGCGACCTCTTTTTTTCTCTATCCTATGCAGAAGAAGCTCTAGTTTTTATTTTTAATTTTTAATTTATTGAATTTAATTTGCTAAAAAAAAGGAAGTCACAGATGGAGCTTTACGTGGTAAAAAGTAATACATACATGTCAATATCGAGCGTTTCCTATTAACCACAGATTTATAACACAAACCCGACAAAATCTAACGGTTTAGAATTGTCTATTATTTCCTTTAAAAGGATAACTGTATACCTTTGATATTAATATTCCAATGCGAGAAATTATCAAAAACCTGCATGTCTTTTTTTTTTTTTTTTTTCAAAAGACATCCTACTGTTGTGAAGAGAAATATTAACATCACTCTTTCTGTCATTCTTTACATTCACTGTTTAACGCGTAGATTTTATTAACATGATAAATTATAATTTAAACAGAAAGTTCACTGTTTGACACGCGAGCTCTATTATATTATTTTCTGTTTAAATAATAATTTATCATGTTAGTAAAATTTATGTGTCAAACAGTAACTACAAAAAGTAAGAAAAAGAGTGAAAAAATTAAAAATGACTGTAGCATTTTTTATTTTGAAAGTTATTCTTTCAAATCTCTCCCTCAAATAATTGGTTAGATTAGAGATTACTCATGCGATTTTCAAGATTTTCATTTTTTTTCCAAACTATGGTGCAGTTAAATCGAAGTTTAAATCTTAACAACATTGAAGGTATAGGGATAGATTTACGCTAGGCCTGCAGTTTAGTCCTCTTTTGCAACCTCAGTTTATCCTAAAATAGTAGTTTTTTAGCTATATTAAGTGGATTTTTCTTTAGAAAAAAAAAAGTATTATTCGGATTGATGTTTATGTAATATGTTTTTTACCTTTGGAGACTATATACAATTTATAGTAAGGGAATATATCAAATCAGGCTAGTCCATCCTAACTAGATCAAGAGAGGGATTTAAAGGAAATTTGAACATTTTTTCCTTAAGAAAAACTTTTTTTTTTTTTTTTTTTTTTTTTTTTTTTTTTTTTTGTAAAAATAAGATGGTATAAGTAGTATAATTTTTCTACATGGAGGTAGAAATTAGAACATTCCTAATAAAAAATAAGACATAATGGAAAATAATGGAAACAAAAATAATAATGGTTTTTTTTCTTCTCCTTTCTTTTTGAAGGGAAAAGTAAAACAAATGGCAGTGTATGTAGGAGATATATAGCGGTATGTGTGAAAGCCATCAGCGTGATAAAGTTAGTGTGGGCAAGGGGCAAGTGAACGGTGCAGGAATATTGAGCGAACGCACGGTTAACAATAATAGTCCACGCGTACAGTTAATAACAAGGGGTGTGACAGCTTACTGTAGAGTAGATACGTACCAAGTTTCTCTTTTCCAGTTTACGTATTACCCCTTTGGGTTTTATCTTTCCTAATTATATTAATTTTTTTTTGAAATTTCTCATATGTTTTTTTTCTTTAACATCAGTATTCAGTTATTAGATTTATATTACTTTTTTAATTTAATTTAATTTTTACTTATATTTAATACATATTCGACGGTTTATAAATAAAAAACATTGATATTCTCTAAAAAAAAAAAAGAGAATACCATAGAAAATCTTTTCTTTTTTTAATAGAAGATTTAAATTTAGGCCCGCTACAATTAAGGATTGAGGTAGTTATTAGTCAGGTGAAACTTGCAATCATAGAGCAACAAACTCTTTTTTTTTTTTTTTTTTTTTTTTTTTTTTTTAATTTTTTTTTTTTTTTTTTTTTTTTTTTTTTTTTTTTCAAATCGTGTTTTATTATCTGCAAATTGTACGTGGTTACTTGAATTATGAATTTATAGATGTTACTTTGTATGGTTTGCTATTTCAGTTTATGGCATGCTTAATATGCTGAAGAGCTTTCATATCGCTTTTGAAAGACTGGATATTTAGTTATGCAATTAAGACCGATTAGAGAATCTTAAGAGAGTTAAATACTTCACTCCTTATGAAACTACATTGGGTGTACAAGTCATCTTGCTAATGTGGTACACCCGTTTTTATAATAGTATTTTAAAAATAAAAATAATTAATTTAAAGTTAATTACTTAAAATAAGGAAATTAGGTAGAATAATAATAGTGTTTTTTACTCAACAATCAATGCTATACACACTAAGAAAGAGAAACGTGTTGTGTGGAAAAATGTGAAGGACACGTGGAAGAACGATAATATGACACGTAGCCTTAACTACTCCCCAGAAAGCAACAACCCTCGACGTCTGGGGCTCCCTCCCATTCTGTTATAAAGAACCCAAGTGAAAAGTCCAACTTAGGGCGTCGATTCCTTCTGGCGTCGACAGATCGTACCGTCGACCTTAGGACATAGAAATCCCTCGACTGTGGAACCAACCGCCAAGAAGGACTGTTGGGTTAAGCAACACTGGCGACGAGGGGAATGCTCTTTGGGGAAAAATCTGACGTGACAAATTACGTACAAAAGTGGGGGATGACTGCAAGGTAGGCATTTATTGTGAACCCTTAAACTGCCCCACAGGGGACAGAAAAGGGTTACAGGAATGCATAGAGCCGTAATAGAAGACTAATTGGCTGAGTGAACACTACTCCAAGTAATTAGTGGGCTACGTCTGGGCCTAAAAAGGGAGAGCACTTGAGTGCTTTTGCCTACAAAGGAAATCAACCCAGCGAAGGAAGTCCCCAATATAAAAAGGGCGAGACCCCATACAGGAAAGGGGTTGAGATCCGAGAGAAAAAAGAATGAGAAAGAACAATTGATGTAAATTGTAATCCCTTCAAAAGAAATATATAACCACAGTGGATGTAGCTCTGATTTTATAGAGTGAACCACTATAAAATCTCTTGTGTTCCTTATTTGTGCACATCTTTTCATTAACGCACAATACACCCCTCCAACAAATTCTTACACACATTCAACACTAAGGCCGGTAATCCAACGGGAAACCCCGAGGTAACCCGGCCTGTTTTTGTTGACGAGAATTCACCGTCAACAAAACGTAAATACAAAAAGCTGACATACACAAAGTTACTAAATGGTATAATTTTAATAGATGGATGTACCACATAAACGAACATAACATGGTACTCCCGGCCAACTAAATAATTCCTCATAATTAATAAACGTCTGATCTACACTATATAGCAATGCTAAGCAGAAATTCAACCCAATTACTTTAAACGTCAATTGTTCATTTTTTACTTTTTTCATATTGTTGTTTAAATTATTAACATAATAATAATGCTTGGGATCTTTATAAATCCTAACCTATATGAGAGATTTTTTTTTTTTTTGGTAAAGTGTTTGAAAATTACCATTTTAGTCAATATTAAAGATAACATCTACTAGTACTAAAAACACAAACTCACTGTCCCATTATCACTACAGCATTTTATGATTAACTCACTATGTAAGTTGGTATCAGAATGTTGAAATTAAAATTGGATTCCTAACATTTCTTATCATTTTTAATTTTATTTCAAGAACAGACTTGATTTATGATATATTCATCATTCATGATAGACTAGCTTAATTTGTCAGATAACTTTCCAACTTGGCGTCCTATGTTTTTCTTTTTCTTCTTACTCTACTTAAAGAATGTTCAAGGACCTCCCTTAAACTCTAAAAAAAAACCTAAATATTGTCTTTTTATTTTATTAAACACACTTAAATGGACAAATTTAAGAAAAAGCCTAATCACTAAAGTGGAAAAATCAAAGAATTAATAACTCTAGACCCAAAACTTAATGTTTATTACGCAATTTGCAAATGTATATATGAAAGCAACATTTTTCTCCGCCCTAGTCACATAGGGCTCGTTTGGTTTATATGTTTAAATCAGTGATTTTTTATTTAGTCATTTGAAATAATTTAAATTTTTTGTAAAATGAAAATATCTTAACAGAATTAAAACTATGAGTTTAAACGCATGAAATAAACGGGCTCTAAATTTTCTTGCTCTGTTCAGCTTACCAAAGAAGAAATATTCGGAGAGCTGTCATCCAAACTGGGTCACTCAATTGACTCGAAACTATCATCATCATCATCATTATTGGCGTTCGAAATAATAATACAATGCATGCATGTAAAGTGGCTTTAAATTCTTGCATGGAATATTAATCGTACTGGACTATCCAAATGAGAGCGACAGCTAAAGCACGCAATTCGGACCAACCATATTACCATATTTATATATATATATATGTGTGTGTGTGTGTGTATACATATATGTGTATATGCTATTATATGTGGTCAAGCGTTATTAATATATTGACTTGTCGATCGCGTCGCCTGGTCATGGATGATATATCAAAATTTCACTGATTTTTTGAATTGTGTAGTTGTAAAGAACTGCGATATTGTGCGAGAGCGTGCAAACAAGGGCAGGCCAATCATGAGTTCTGACACTATAATATTGGTTTTGTGATATTGGGATGTAGCTGTACTTCAAATAATATATACATGATATGATGATTAATTACACCATTTATCTTCCCCAACAATGTATCAAATAAGGGATTCCTCGTGAATTGCACCCTGTACTTGTTACTGCAATATTTCTGTCACTCCCTTAGTTTTTCTTGAGGGGCGTGGCGATCTCAGCTCTCAGTGAATGCAAAACAGTACAAACATATATGTATATATATAGTATGGATACTATATATATGTATAGGTATATTATGTTTGTGTGTGTATATGTGGACATGTATTTCAATATTGTACTTTTTCATTTACGTTATGTACCTGCACTCAGTTTTATGTTTCAGAACATTTTATCGTCTCAAAATCTCTCAGAGAAGGGGCTCAGTGAATATCGAGCAAAATCTTAGGAGACGTTTAGTTTATGGATTAGAATTATTTTCGATTTACGTGTATTTTTTGTGAGAGAAAACACTGTAATGAATCATAAACCATAATTCGAATCGGGATACGAATCCCCCAACCAAATAATCTCTTATCTATTGTGGTCGCATGAGTCAGATATTTAATAGTTGCATTTAATCTTATCCTCACATAGATTATTCTAATCTTATGGAAGGTGATTAATTTCGAGTAAGATATTTTTTACTTTTGAAACTTTTGAAAATTTGGATATATGATATAAAAGAAATTAAAAAAAAAAAACGTGTGGACTGTGGCACTACATGTTGTACATAACAAAACCCCAAACTTTTGATGGAAAATTACTGATTGTTTTATTATTAAAACCCCAAACTTTTGATAGAAAAAATCCCATATCCTTAAAATAGCTGAATGTCGGATAATATTTTTACTAACATTTAATTTTTTCAAAAAATGAAAAGAAATTTCTTTTGAACTTGATAATACGGGATCGTATTGGTTTTTAAATTTTGAGAGTATATAATAGAGTAATCGTATGTTGAGTGCTACCTATATACTCCAGCATTATCAAATATAAAATACTACATATAATCATTTCATTACACCTATAGCAAAATTTACATAGTAGACTAGAAATATAGCAAAATTTTTAAATATTAGAAGAAATATAAAATTTTGATATTATTTGAATGATGACTATATCATTATATAGTACATCGTGATAATTATTATACACCATTTTTTCTATATTTATAATATCTTAAAAATTTTGTTAAATTTCTAACTCAAGGTATATATGAAATTTGCCATGCGGTGTAATTATCCCAAATATCATAAGCAGTTCAAACTCCAAACGAGGCAATGAATCCTATTCTCTAATTTCTCGGGATAATATTTAATTATCCTTCTACATAACCGTTCTTATTTTCGGATAAGGCATTTTAACTACTTCATTTTGAACTAAAGTGCTAGGAATTAATACTATAATATTATCTCCAAAAAGGTCTTTTTAAAGAACTCTCAGAGTTTCAACATGGCCTGAAAAATGCTGTATTAGGAGGTTATAAAAATTAGGAAGAACAAAAATGATCATCAATTATAAAAAAGAGCTGCATGGGTCTTTCTCATTAGCTCTCAAAATTCGGGACAATTTCCAAGCAGACTCTTGATCTCCTGATCGATATGATCTGATCATGATTCTCTCCAAAATCACATAAAAATCAAATACAATTCGAAATCAGTATTTCTAAGTATGAACAGGCCTTATAGCTGGCACTGCAACCCCCAATATACAACGCCCACTGCTATAGTTACAACACGAACCAATTCCCTGCTCTTGAATATTCCCATTATCGTTTTTATGATTACACTGATCTTCCTCTTCAACCTCATCACCACCGTCCAATTCACCACAATTAACATCATCACCGCCATCATCCTTATCATCCAGATCCTGATCATTGTGTTCCTGATTATCGCGATCCTCCACATTGTTGCATTCGTTCTCAATTATCTCCTTATCAGCTAGCGAAGCACCCAAGACGGCGCCGTCGAGGGGGACGAGGTGCAACGTTAGGCGGCCGTTGGAGCGGTGGGCCCGGAAGTACTCGTGGTGGCGGACTTTCTCCTCCGTCAGGATCAAGCGTCCGTCGCCGGTGTAGTGGCGCCTGAGAACCCACGGCATTCTCGAATGCATATTCTCCGTCTGCGCCAGCGACGGGATCGGCGGCGGAAACTCCCTCTTGTAATTCCCCGTCTCCGACGACCGCCGGTCTCGCCTGCCGCGGATTTCTCTCTCGCCGGGCGGCGGCGTGTGGCTGCGATTCAATAATTCCAATTGGTCGCCGTCGCTGAGGACGTCGACGCAGCTCTCCATGCCGATGTAGTCTCCGATAATAGCGGAGAATGAGGACGAACGGTACAGGAACGAGTCCGGGGTCATGAGAGTGCTGACGGAACGACGATCGGAGTCTTGTCGTTTTGGCTCTTGTGGATAAAGGGAGAGGTCGTTTAGTCCGCGTTCGATGTGGTGGGTTTGCATATTCGAAGAGATTGATTCAAGAGATGGAAAGAGTTTAATTAAATTAGTTCTTAAGAATTGCGCATGGAGAGGAACAGTTTGGCAGTGAGGGAAAATTAAGCAAGAAAATTTTAGAGAGATTTTTTTTTTCTTTTTTAAGAGAGAGAGAGAGAGGTGGTATATATTGAGATATATTGAAGATGGGGAAAGAATGAGATAGGGCAGAGCCAGCTAGTATATAATCTGGTGGTGACGTCAAGACTTGTGTTTATTCGGGGGAAATCAGAAATCAGAATCTGATTTGGATTATTCTCCAATAATTACTTACCTGGACATCTCAAAATAAGCAAAGAAAAAGTTATTTACATTTTAGGCATATATAATATAATAATATCGAAGTGCAAATACAAAAAAATTGAAAATACAGATAGGTAACGAACGCGTAAAAGTGAACATTCATATTCTATTATTCAATTATCCAAAAATATAATAAATAAATAAAAATGAGAATCTATAAATTATTGAGGTCTCATTCATTTAACCGATTCGAGTTTAAAATTCAGTTTTTATTACAGTAAAAAGCTCTCACATAAAGTTACATCTCAACTCGAATAAGCAAACTAAACGGGCCCTTAAGGAGCGGGACAAACACGTGTTGTTGCTACATCATCATAAAAAGTTTTCCATGTTGTTTTCTTTCTGGCGGGGCAACGTGATTGAGCCATTTGGACCGTAGGATATGATTACTTTACTTGATCAATAAATTCAATTTCCTTAATAACGTTGTGAGGGTCCACCGCAGCAGCAGGAAGCAATTTATTTTCTTTAAACTAGAAAAACAAACGTTTTTATGGTGATAAAAAAAAAAGATCATATGTTTACGAATTTTGTGGTCGTTTGACCTCGAAAATCATGCTGAATAATGTTATTATCTAGAAAATATCCACATTGCTATCTGTAAAAAGAATTTTATCGTGTATTCGCCAAAAAAAAATATTAATAGGGCAATATCCGTAAAACATCGAGCATCATTATCAAGCTGTATAGGTTAAAAGATAAAAACAAACGTGGGGGGGGGGGAAGAAGAAAGAAAATATTTAAAGATATGTTTCCGTTAATAAAAGGAAATTACTCTATTTCAGATGAAAAAAAAAAAAAAAAAAAAAACTCGGGTGAAAACAATTCCTTTTTTGTAGTTTCCTTTTGTAAACAAATCCAGAAGAGTGTTGATTAATGTAAATTATTAATAAATTGGGAGAGAGTTCAAGAAAGCAATAAAACGAAGCGTATACGCGTGCTAAGAGACGAAGTGCTTCGACAGTCGAAAATATGAAAGAAAACAGATGAGCTTGCTTTGTGCTGGCATATTGGACAGTATATAAATATAATTTAAATATATATAACAAAACTATTTTAAAAAACAAGCTACGACCTATGTGTATAGAAAAAAAAAAAAAAAACAATAAAATAAGCTTCAGAGAAAAACATAAATAAATAAAACAAGCACACACAAACACATGCCCCCAAAATAAAGCAAAAAAACCTTCAAAAACAAATCACATAAAATAATGACGAAAACGATGTCCTACTTCAATCATACATAATATTTATTCAGCAAAAAAGGACCTAAAAACACCTAATTCCTACGAAAACGTTAAAAACGCATATCCTTGTGGAGTCCAGAATGCTAGGAATATGTACTCGATATGATTCATTTCATCGCTCACCGTCTAATTCCATCGCTATATAATTTAATAGATATCCAAGAAAATAAATAGTAAAAAAGCAATAATGATTAATGGAAATTTGACTAAGTTTCCGTGAACGGGTTTCCTTTACTTTTGCATGGCTGGAGAAACCAAAAGGCTATACCAGAACAAGAAGTATGGCTTAACAATGGAAAATCAATGAAAACATTTTAAATCGGATAAATTAGAGAAAGTAAAAAGGATAAAACTTAATTTGCACAAATCATTCAGAAGAGAAGATAATAAAGAAAAGACCAAAACAAAAAATAAATAAATAAATAAAAACGAAAAACACAAACATCCAGTGAGATTCATGGTTGTTTGGATTAAAGAAAAGGGTAATTTTATTGTGACATATAAAAGAAAGACGTACCCGAGGAGGTCTTGTTTGGATTGGTGAAGAAACCAAACAGGCCTTGTAAAATGGAAAGAAGATGATGATCATACGACAACGTTTTGAGAGAGAGAGAGAGAGAGAAGATAGAGCGAAGAAGAAGAAGAGAGTTTGCAGAGCGAGAGAGGGAGAGGGAAAGAAGAGAGATTCAAATCTCTCTTCTGTGTCTCTCTCTATTTCTCTCTGGCATTTGAGAAGGAGCAGGATTAAGCCTATTTCTAGGCGGAGTTTTGGGGATTAGGGTCACAAACCCAGTTACAACGGGCGCGAGCGATACCATAATTGCAATTTTTTTTTTTTTGGAAACATTTTTTTTTTTTAGTTTTGTTTAGTTTTTATGATTTGGTGCGGTTTTTGGAACTTTCTGCTCCTTTCCTAGCTATTTATTTACTTATTTGTTTCTTTTTTTTTTTTTTGGGAGAAGTCATTTACTGAATTTAAGCAAAACACAAGAAGAAGAGAAAATTCTCATACATCATACACATACGTTTTGCCACATATGTTCTTACTATACATAATTTTTTTACTATACTAAGAGACAATTTTTGAATTGGAAAATAGTTATTCCTTTTGCGAAAAAAGACATAGGAGCAACGTTTTAGTTGTTTTTGTCAGCGCATTTTACGGTAGGTGTGAAAAATACGTGAGGATTCGTCACGTGTAAAAGTACGTTATCAATACTATACACTAAGTATAAAAAAAAATGTATGTTATTGTTTTTTCGAACTATAGAAAAATGTTATTGTTGGTTTCTAAAACGATTTGGGATGCAAAAACATGTAATTAGCGGATCGTGTATAACAAAAATTTTCATAAAACTTTGAGATACTTTATAAATTACATTAATTTATGTACGAATAAATTAATCTAATTAATTTATTTACCTAGCGAACGATTAGGTCGATAACTTGAGTTTTTTAACCTCAAATGTTCCTTACAACAAATGCACGACGTGAAATTTGGGAGAAAATTTTTCTTTTTCACACTCTATAAAATTCGGCCACTATAGATAGGAGAGAGCAAAAATTGTGTTCTCTAATTTTCTGCAATCTCCTATTTATATAGTAGTAGTTTGACAATCAGAAGAAGTCTAATCTTTATCTCTAAGATAAAGCTTGATAATTATCTCTCACTTCTAACTTGATTTTTGAAACAAAATTTCTCTCCCTTATCCATATATTGGCCGGCCACCACAAGAAGATTCCTCCCTATGGTCGGCGCATACTGCAGGTAAAGAATAAGGTAAAATTATGCATTTATCATGCAGTCTAATTTTGACTCAAATTCATATTCATATTTAAGTCAAACGTAAATTAATTTGACAACTTATCAAATTCATATTAATTCAATTGAACAACTTATCAAATAAGTCAAATGGATAACTTGGAGAGCAAGCAACCGAATCCCAGAGGGATTCACACTGTGCTGTGAGTTCACACTATGTGAACACCTTCACATGTGTGTTTCATAATTCAAATTTAAACTTAAACTTAAATAATCACATTATTTAATTTATAATTAATTATCAATTAATTATCCTTGAGCGTTATTTTTAGAATTCCATAATTCTAAAATTTTTATTTTAGCCTTAGTGTCTTGTAGGATTACAAGAACGACGAGATAACTCATGAACCTATAATTCTGAGCTCCAATAAAATTAATAATTAATTAAACTCTTTAATTAATTAATTAATTCTATTAATTCCAAAAGTTACTCCATTATAAACTTGAAATTGCACTCTCGTAATTACAGACATAAATTACTTCTAAACTGTGAAGTGTCTATTTGATATAGTCATTATATATAGATCAATACTCCATAAATAATTTATAATTAGAGTTAGGTGAAATCCGTTAACCTCTCTAATTACAGCTTTATCCTTGAGTGTCATTGATTCTCTAATTGACAATGATTCACAAAATAAATTTATAAATCGGAGCTCCTACTGGTCCAAGTATCAAATCAATTCTCAAGAGAATTATTTATTTATCTACTTCTTTCTCAAGAAGGAATGGTATCCATCTCATATAATAACATTCTCGACTACTCACTTCATCATGTCTCTAAAATACAAGGAATATGATTAAAGATCGCAGAATATGTACTAAGTAAATCAAAAGACACAAATTCATAAATAGGAGTCTACTAATAACTCTGGATTAAAATCATTCTATATATGACCATCAGTATACTCAATTAAAATACTTAACAGAAATTATCATAAATTCATATTGTATATGTGTCCATGTTCTACATAATCTCATTATGGGTAATACACTTATTTAATATCTCACCATATTAATAGTGCATATACCACCATTGCATTCTAAATGAGAATGACATATATTAGTATTGTTTTAATTAAAACTTCTAAACTTTAATTAAATTCATTACGAATATCGTTTTGATTATTATCCTTAAATATTATACTCCCGCATATAACACTTATATACAATATTTAAAGTCACATAAATAATCATGGAATTTTCAGTGATATTCATAAAATATTCAATACTATATATAAAATAATAAATAAACTCTTTTATTAAATAAATAATAAATATCATATTATCATTCTCCACAGTTATTTCTATTTGAAAGGGATGTTACCTTTTACGAGAAAAGTGCTACTAATACTGATTAAAAAGAGTGTTCCATATAGCGTAAAGTAGGTAACATTATTTCACTGCTTGTAATATAACTTGATGTTATATATCGTTTGAACCTTTGATTATGCAAAAGTGAAGATCAGGCATGTGTTGGAAAACAGTACAAATAGCAAAGCCAGTGTTTTACGAAAAAGAAATTAATATAATTTTTTTTAACTATACATAAGAAATATATTTGAATTGGAAAATTGCCAAATAAGACACGATGAGTAACGTTTTAGTTGTTCTAGCCAACGCATTCTTTAGTAAGTGTGAAAATTTGTTCGTATTTACCAGTGTGAAAGTATGTTACTAGTATTTGGTGGCATATGTAATAAATGTATGTAATATGCGAATAATAAAAATATGTTCTTCTATTTTTATAAGATAAAAAAACTACTAGTAAAACGCAGTAGATATTCCCCTAAAAACATGTAATATTAAAGAATTATTTTTATAAATGCTCCATAAATTATGTATCCTATCTCAATGTGGCTCTTAATTTTTTTTAAACTGATTCAAAACACCTCCTGATCTATAGAAAACATATCAAACTACCCATTCCATCCAAATCCGTTTATAATCCTAACAATTTTCTGATATGGCAACCATTAAACATCAATTAAAAGCATTATCAAAATATGAAAATATTTAAATATTAAAAAAATAAAAAGGGAGAAAATGATTTATTTGAAAAATAATTAAAAAATTAAAGGATCCCAAATTCTAAAAAATTCCAAAAACTTTTCCTTTTATATCACTCTCCTCAAAATCCCTCTTATTTCTCTTTGATTCCCACCAAAAAACATGTAGATCTTCTTTATAGTGTTAAAAGTGATCGTGAGTTTAAGGGCGCGTTTGGAACTCGTTCAAAAATGATTTTGTTTTTTATATGAAAATGAAAATGAAAACGTTTTCAATCTCATATAGAAATTATTTTTGAAAATGCATTTGGTAGTTTTATCAAGAGATTGTTTTTAGTGTAAAAAAACTCATTAATATCTCTCTTTCTCTTTCTCTACTTGAGAGAGGAGAAAACGAAAACAAAAAATAAAAAACGACTAAAAGTCGTTTTTCATTTCTATCACATTTTATATTAAATTAAATTTCTATTTTTTATTTTTATTACGCCAAAGACCGTTTTGAAAACGTTTTCATTTTTTCTTTTTCAAAAAACGTGAAAAACAAAAACATGATCAATTTTAAACGTAGCCTAAATTTTTTTTTGGGCTCAAATTAACATCACCCACTGTGGAGCTAGAATCCACGATTTTGTTTGGTTGAAAAGCTTTCTATTACAAACAGAAAATGAAGGACCCAAAATAGAAGAGGAAATCGAGGATAGAGGCAGAAGAGCTCACGCCGGTCAGGGATAGAGTGATTCGCGCCACCATGTAATAGGGAGATCGGCGCGGCGGGGGTGAAGAAGATCGTATCGTCGTCAGTGGAAGATTGGTTCGTGCCGCCGTGAGGGCTGAGTTCGCGTCGCCGTTATAGAAGGTTGTGTTTGCGCCGCCGTCGGTAGGAAAAACAGTTGGGTATTCATTCTGTCGAGGGGATCACGCTACCGTCTGACAGGGGATCGGATCATCCATCGTCGTCATCGTGGGGGGTGAGGGGATAGATCCGATGCCCGCGTTAAAGCTTCTTTCGTCATGATCATGGTCTCACTTAAGAAATGAGATGCATCATGTTTTTGAGAAAGGAATATAGCAGATGATAGAGTGAGAAGAAGGAGAAAATGTTAGGAGCTTTTATTATTATTATTATTATTATTATTTTATTGTTTCAATATTTACTCTTTTTTGATATTTTTAATTAGAATTTAATTTGTAGTAAAGTTATAAACAGATTTAGACGGAAGAGGTAGTTTGATTTCTTTTTTATATATTAAGGAGTGTTTTGAATCGTTTTGAAAATTAAGGGGCATTTTAAATTAGGGCATATAGTTTGAGGAGTAATCATGAAAATAATCCAAAATTAAAAGCATGTTGCTGTTGGTTAGCTATAAAAAAGCGTTACTAATGTTGATTTTAGAAAGTGTTACTTACAACGCGAAGAAGGTAATATGTTACTCCAAGCATAAAATATACATTCTTGGTGTTATCTTGTTTTGATATAATTTTGATGTGATTTATCATCTAAACCTTTGATTCCGTAAAAGTGAAGAGGCATGTTTTGAAAAAACAGAGAAACAAATTGTTCTCCAAAAAAACAAAGCCATTTTTTGGAAAAAAAAAAAAAAGTAATTACTAATATAATTATTTTGCTATACTGAGAAATAATAATATTGGAGTTGAAAAATAATTATTCCTTTTGGCAAATAAGACAGAAGATGAGTAACGTTTTAACTATTCGTGTCAATGCATACTTTGACAAGTGTGAAATAATAATATGTGTAAAAAGTACGTTACTAATAATGTGTGAGACGTGTAAAAAGATATATGTTGCGATTTTGTAAAGAGAATTACGTTACTTAAAGAAGAAAAAGAAAAAAAACAAAAAACAAAAGGAGTTGCTAGCAACATGCGGTAGATATTCCCCTAAAATGGTAAAATTAAAAACATATTACCGTTTGTGAGCTATGTAAAAGGGTTATTAATGTCGATTTAAAAAAATGGTTCGTACAACACGAAGAAGGTAATATGTTACTATTTACTAAGAATAAAATATACAGTATTGATGGTATCTTGTTTGGATATAATTTTGATATGATTTATCATCAACACCTTTGATTGAATTGACTCTGTAAAAGTGAAGAGGCGTGTTTAGGAAAACAGAGAAAAACAAATTGTTTTCCAGAACACAAATCCTCTTTTTTTTTTTTTTTTTTTAAAAAGAAACAAAATTATTAATATAATTGTTTTGTTGTATTGAGAAATAATATTAGAGTTGGAAAATAATTATTCCTTTTTCCAAATAAGACACAAAATGAGTAACGTTTTAGCTGTTTGTGTCAGCGAATACTTTAATAAGCATAAATTTTTTGTTTGAATTTGCCAAAGTACGTTACTAGTATTGTGTGAAAGATATGAAAAGATATATGTCGCGATTTACAAAGAGAAAATACATTACTTTTTTTTTTAAGAGTTGCTGTGAGAGGTATTAAAAGATGTATGAGATCTTCAAAAGAAAATACTTTACTTCTGTGTTTTTTTTTTTTTTTTCTTTAGGAGTTGCAAGTAGCATGCAGTAGATATTCTCATAAAAACAAAAAATGCCGTAGATATTAAAAACACACAGTACCATTCGCTAGCTGTAAAAAATCGTTGCTAATGCTGATTGAAATAAAATGTGTTCCAAATAGAGTGAAGTATAATATATATATATATATATATATATATATGTTATTAAGATATACATATTAGTAGTATCTTGTTTTGCTATAACTTTGATGCGATTTCTCGTTGAAACTTTTGATTATGCAAAAGTGAAGAGGCGTGTTTTGGGAAATCAAAAGAAAACATAGCCATTTTTTGAGAAAAATAAAATTTAATATAATTTTTTTCTATTATTTTACAAAATAATATTTGAATTGGAAAATAATTATTCCTCTTGCTAAATAAGACACGAATAGAGTAACGTTTTAACTGTTTTTGTCAGCACATTCTGTGTAAGTGTGAAAAATATATTCATTTTTACCAAATGTAAATATATGTTACCAGTACTGTATAATAAGTATAAAAAGATGAATACTATTTACGAAGTATAAAACATAGGTTACTTCTATTTTTCTTAATTAAAAAAAAAAAAACTACGAGTAACATGCCGCAGGTATTTTTAAAAAATGCAGTAGATTTTAAAAAGTTTGTCACCATTTACTAGGTGTATAACAAGTGTTACTACCATTGTTTAACAAAAAGCGTTACAACTAGCATGAAATAGCTAATATATTTTGGTGTGATTTAACGTTTAAACCTTTGATTATGCTTAAGTAAAGAGGCGTGTATCTAGAGAATCAATATCTATTATTATATTTTTCTGTCTCAGTGGCTGTCTCTCTAATTAAATTTTGACATTTTGTAAATTGCTCAGGTATTTTTATTATTTTATTCCTATTTATGTGGTTAGATTCTTAAATTTAAATAACATGGTAAATAATTAGTGAAGAGACTATCAAGACAGAAAAATAAGGACATCAAATTTGTACTCGTATTTGAGAACATATAAAACAGCCATTTTCCGACAGGGAAATATATGTTTTTGGTCTCAACTCCGAGCGTATAGTAGTAATATAACTCCTCTAATTGTGTGTTCTTAAAAATATATAGCATTTGTGTGTGTAGATGAATTGTCGTTCTTCTACACTTGCCATGGTTAGCCTTAAAATGAAAATAAAATAACACAATTCACACAAGAGAACGCACTCCCGCAATAGTAATTATACCAACATTATCCAAGATAAGGAAAAAAAAAAAAAAAACGGATGCAAAAAGCAAAATTGGGGGGGTTTTTTTTTTTTTTTTAAAACCCCCTTTTTAAAAAGGGGGTTTTAAAAAAAAAAAAAAAACGGATGCAAAAAGCAAAATTGGGGGGGTTTTTTTTTTTTTTTTAAAACCCCCTTTTTAAAAAGGGGGTTTTAAAAAAAAAAAAAAAAACCCATCCAATTTTGCTTTATGCATACGTTTTTTTTTTATTTTTACAATCTCGCTTTTGAAACAGGTGTAGAAGGATTCGTCATGTTTTTGTTTTTGGTTTATTTGCTTGCTATGTCGCTTTGTTTGTTTCTTCTTTTGATGTTGTGTCTGAACATAATAATGTGAGAGATTTTTTGATATACATTGATAAGTCAGGTAATTCTAACCGTTAAATCTGCGTATTTTTTAATTTTTATGTGATTTTATGTAAATTCAACAGATAAAAAACCTAACTTATTAGTATGTTGGCATACCAGAGAAGGTCCCTAATAATGTTCCACTCTAATGTTCTCGGAGTTGATTTCTTTGAGTTTATGGAAGTACTGCGAAACAAGCTAATTTTGCTTTAAAAAAAAAAGAAAAAGATTGTACTAAATAGTGGTGAAATAGGCTACAAAACTAACTAAATTATGAGGGAAAAGAGGAATCAGAAGTTGGGCAAAAATGAAGAATAAGTTGAGTAGATTCTTAAGAAATACCAACATGGTTTGAATTGATAATAGGGAAGTATTTTATACTGGATCAAATAGTAATAGGTTTGGTTTGAAAAGAGTAGCTGAACAGCTTTCTGGTTTTAAAAATAAATTTAGCTCTAAAAATTCAAGTTAAAGAGTGAAATTTTTGCATTGAAAAACTTGAAGAGCAGCATGAAGAAATGATTGGAAGCGAGTCTCAGAGTTTGGTTGAAGATGTACTTGTTTCTCCATTTGATCAAGCCTTGTGATAGTACTGCATTAGAAGTTTCAGAAGTTGATTACTAACAGATTTTGAAAATTCGAGCAAGAAGGTTGAAGATGTAATTGGACTTGAAGTTTTAAATGAAGACAAAATGCGGGATGCTCTAAATTTAATGATAAATTGAAGGGGGAATTTGGC
The DNA here is from genome assembly GCF_000414095.1 of Morus notabilis. Taxonomy (NCBI): domain Eukaryota; kingdom Viridiplantae; phylum Streptophyta; class Magnoliopsida; order Rosales; family Moraceae; genus Morus; species Morus notabilis. Next base: position 181,658 of record NW_010365213.1, read on the forward strand.
TGAATAACATATGGAAGCCTTATAGAAAGTGCTAGATGGAAGGTTGTTTTTATTTAACTGAAGAGCTCATGAGATTGTTAGATATTGAAACTAAAGGGTTCTAGAGCAAGGAACAAAGACAGACATTGTACAATTAGTTGGGGATTTAACTGACTTGCACATAGAGAGGAGCTCGACAAAAAGGTCGAACGGACGACTCGTCCCAATGTCGGATAAGAGTGATAGCTGAGTAGCTCCGGCACTATGAGGAGGCTCCTAAGGCGTGGTCAAAGTTGGAAAACCCAAGGTTCGATCACAATTAAACTACTAGTAGCGGAAGTGTTAGTTGTCACTCCCGGTACACGTTTGAGCCCACCAAAGATGAAGGCAAGCCTTCGACTATTAGGCTTGGTCAAGGCTAGCTCTTTGTTTTCTTCATCTTAATGTGTGGCTTTGAAGGCGTTGGTACTTACCAATGAAAGGTACGAAGATGGTGGTGATCAATGACATCATTGACATCTATCAGCAATGGCTAGGATTTGTGTTTGGGAACTCAGCATTTGGAGATTTCAGATTTTTCAAGTTTGTTTTACTTTTCTTTTAGAAAAATGAAAGCTTGATACCAATTTACATTTAAGAATTATAAGGAACCAACTTACATTCCTCAATACAAAAGGGTCTTCTGTTGTAACCAAAAAAACAGAGGGTACCAACATAAATTATTTTCCATTTGCAAATTAGGCAAGTTATCAATTTCAATATGGAATTCCTGTGAAAAAAAGGATATTGGTTTCTAAATGTAACAAACGAGCTAAGAAATAGAATCGATCGACCAACCATCAAGTCACTAGGCCAATCTCAAGCAAAACAATAAAGGAATTCAATAAAGAACAAGTCCTCTATATGTAAAACAAAACTGTCGATACAAAACAAATTGGGGAAGTATTCCAATAACAGAAAAAAACAATACCAAAAGCCTTAGAGAAAGAGTGCTACTTTGATGAAGAGGTAAAATCCATGTGTTTCTCACTGATCACCAGGCAGTGACTTGATAATGTCGGAATCACCTGAGCAAATATAATATTAAAGTTAGCCAAATCCGCTTTTCACACATTTTTTAGGTAATTTACAACATATCTCAATAAAAGGAGTAAGTTTAGTCATACTGACCTGGATCGAGAATGCTAAGACATGATACGCGGTAATACTTGCCACAAGCTGTCCCCAGGTCGACATTGTCTGAAAGCAAGCATCAAGATAAGAATCATAAATCATATTGTATTGGTTAGATTAAAGTACTCAAATCATAGTCGGTTTAACAAGAAGATGTCATGTCTTGTGCAAGCGTATGTGGAATGTATAATCTCAATGTAAGGGTCACTAAAATATTGTACAAGATGAAACAGCTTGATAGAGGAGGTTGATTTCCAAACACAACAGCGATGCAAAATCCCAATGGAAATTCGTAAGTAGAATGAAAAAACAGAGTAACAGACGATGAGGCATAGGCAGTAGACCATATGATTCTCTGATTAAAAATTGTAGTCTGCAAAAATCATCTACTAAAATTTGCGTCACAGGTCATGTTCAGATACCCAATCTGAACACGAGCAGACAGGGAGCCTCAACTCGACATGAACATGAACCGTGATACAAATTGCTAACCCTGCCATCACATTATATCACAATGTGATACAACCTCGGACCCAACTCTGCCTACGAGCCCACCTGAGCAGAATAGGCCAGCGTCCACAGTCCAGGAGGAGGCCCAGAACATCACCAGGATAGAAAGGCCCAAGAAGATTCCCGGGAAATACAAAGACTGTCTTAGGGAAACCTTAATTCAGAATATTGTTATTTTTATTTTCTTGCTTTGCTGAGTTGGATTTTGTTAACGAGTTATGTAACCAATTTCTGTTTTCACCCGAGGTAGCAAGAGGCTAGCTAAAAAGGGGTGCTGATTGTTGTTATGGGGATTATCAATGAAATGAAATAGATTTTCTACCTTCCTTTCCTCTCATCTCCTCTGAAATATCCTTCCCAATTTCTTGTTTCTGGAGAACTCACCCGCTCAAAAGGGGTGATCCTGATACCTTGCTCTTCCTTCCAAGAAGAAGGTATCAATTGGTGCTTTCATTGAGTTTTTTCTGCATGGCGGAATCCGAGCTCTTGGCTGCTTTCAAAGCTCTACAGACACAACTGGACGATCAAACACTGGCGTTGCAGGCTCATTTTGAGAGTCAGACACAGACGATGAACAAAACTCTTCTTCAACACGTGGCTTGTATTGAAGATCTTCGTTCACAGACCGCATCGCTATTCTGGGGGACCGTCTCATCACCCACCGGTGACGAATCAACTCACGGACAATCAGTTGGGCCATCCGGAGCTTTCTCCTGTTCTCCGTTCCATTAATTTGACGGTACTGATCCTGATAGCTGGATTTTCCGTATACAAGAATTTTTTGATTTCCATAATACCAATGAGGATTCTCGTCTTCGTATCGTGGCATTTCACCTCGAGAGTCGTGCGTCTGCTTGGTACTAGTGGATGAAGAGCAACAGACTCCTCACTACGTGGCCAGCGTTCATGCACAACCTCCGGCTCCGATTCGGGGCATCGGCGTATGAGGACCCTCAGGGGTTGCTCTCCAAGCTATCTCAACGAGGAACGGTTGCAGAGTTTCAATCTGATTTTGAGACACTGATGAACAGAGTAACAGGTATTTCTGAACCCCTCTTGATTTCTTTTTTTGTATATGGTTTAAGAACACCGATTCAGAGGGAATTGCTCCTCAGTCGGCCACCGTCCCTCATGGACGCTTTTGCCTTAGCCAGGGCCTTCGAAGCCCGAATGGAGGACTCGGGACGTGATAATCGCCCGTGGTCCAAGTGGAATCCCAAACAGGCCCACCCACCAACTGTAGGCCCAAACCCACTCGCCCCAACCTCTACCCACACAAACCGACCTCCCCAATTCAGCCCTACTCCAGTACATACACACGCCGCCGTACCATCCGCGTTGACCACTGTTCCTCCGCCCACAAACAATCCTCAGCCACCACTTTTACCCACCCCGACCCTTCCAATTCGCCGTTTAACGCCGGCGGAGCTGCGCCAAAAACATGAACCGGGGCTTTGCTATAATTGTGACCAGAAATGGACTTCTGGCCATCGTTGTCGCAGCAAGTATCTCTTGCTCTTGGGAACGGAGGATGACGACGAGGAATACTCCAGTGAACCACCAGAGCCGGTCCTCGACATGGGGGATGACACTGTGGTTTCGGGTGATATCTCCAGTTTGCATGCCTTGGCCGGTCAAGGGAATCCTCGGTCACTTCGGCTTCTGGGCCACCATGGCTCCAACAATTTTCAGGTCCTCATCGATAGTGGTTCCACTCACAACTTCATCAAACCACGCCTCGCCGAACGTCTTGGCCTCTCGGTTAAGCCCATTTCAGCCTTCAAGGTCTATATTGGCAACGGTGACTGTTTACTTTGCAAACACTTATGTCCTCAGGTACCTTTATCCCTGCAAGGGTATGAGTTTCTGGTCGATTTATATATTCTGCCCATTGAAGGTCCTGATGTGGTTTTGGGAATTCAATAGCTGCAACGGCTCGGACGAGTCTCGCATGACTACGCTGTTCCATCTATGGAATTTGTGTACAATGGATCCTTGGTGGTTCTCTAGGGTGAATCCTCCTTGGCGCCGCGGCAAATCTCTTTCAACCAGCTCCATGCCCTCCTCACCAATAACATTGTTCATGGCTTGTTTGAACTCCACCACCTCCACCCAAATTCCCCTGATACCTCCATTCCAGTTGGCCTTCCCTCGGATGTACCTCCCCCTCTTCACGCCCTCATTGCCTAATTCCAAGACTTGTTCACCGTGCCCACCTCATTACCCCCTCACTGCCCTAATGACCATCACATTCATTTGCTCCCAAATGCCAAACCAGTCAATGTCCGGCCTTATCGATACCCGCATTTTCAGAAATCTGAAATGGAAAAGTTGGTGAGAGAGATGTTAGAGCAAGGTATTATACGACCCAGCCATAGTCCCTTTTCATCACCGGTTCTAATGGTCAAGAAGAAGGATGGGTCGTACCGATTTTGTGTCGATTACAGGGCACTAAATGCAGCCACAATCCCCGACAAATTTCTGATCCCAACAATTGATGAATTGTTGGATGAATTAGGAGGAGCAACCATTTTCACCAAGTTGGATTTGCATGCCGGGTACCACCAAATCTGGGTTCATTATCGGGATATCTTCAAGACAGCGTTCCGTACGCACGAGGGCCATTTCGAGTTCTTGGTTATGCCGTTTGGGTTGTCGAATGCCCCTTCCACATTCCAAGCAACTATGAATCAAATTTTCTCGACTTTTCTTCGAAAATTTGTTATCGTATTTTTTGATGATATCTTAATTTATAGTACATCGGTTACTGACCATTGTTCTCATTTGCAGCAAGTGTTCTCTTGCCTCCGGGAACATCAATTTTACATTAAGCTATCCAAATGTTTGTTTGGCCGTACCTCCATCGACTACTTGGGCCATGTTGTGTCGGCAATGGGGGTTCAGGCAGACCCACTACAGCAGTGGCCGAGTGGCCCCTTCCTTCTTCAGTCAAACAATTACGTGGATTCTTGGGTCTTACCGGGTATTACCAGCGGTTCATTCGGGGCTACGCGTCCATCGCCGCGCCGCTCACTGATTTGTTGGTAAAAGACGATTTCACGTGGTCTGATATTGCCACGGGTGCTTTTGAGGCTCTTAAGCAAGCACTGTTGGTTGCCCCGGTATTACGCTTGCCCGACTTCACTGAAGAGTTTATTGTGGAGACCGATGCCTCCAATGTGGGAATTGGAGCAGTACTTATGCAAGCCGGACATCCCATTTCGTACTTCAGCCGGAAGTTGGGACCCAAACTGCGCATTGCCTTGACATACATTAAGGAGTTACACGCCATAGCGGAAGCAGTTCATAAATGGCGGCAATATCTCCTTGGTCGTTTTTTTGTCATTTGGACTGACCATAAAAGCATCAGGGATCTTCTCTCTCAGGTGGTGCAAACTCCGAATCAACAAGTTTTCATTTGGAAGCTTCTCGGGTTTAATTTTCGTATTGAATATAAACCGGGAAAGTCCAACGCGGCTGCTGATGCTTTATCTCGCATCCATGATATAGGTGAGGGCTCCCGTGGCATTCCACCGAGTTGTCTCACCCTCGACAGCAGGCCCATGCCACTGTTCTTGGAATCCCTGCGAGCTAAAAATGAGTCTTTGGCTGATTTGGTGGCCTTACATGGCCGGTTGGCCAAGGGATCACTAGATTCCAAATTCTCAGAGCACCAAGGTATTCTTCTCTTTCGTGGCCGCTATTATATCAGTCCACATTCTGCGTTGAAAACAACGCTTTTGAATGAGTTTCATGCGTCTCCGATGGCGGGACACGCAGGAATCAAACGAACATTGGTCCGTCTGGCATCCGTCTTTTATTGGCCAAACATGAGAAAAGATGTAGAGACCTTTGTGTCTTGTTGTGCAATCTGCCAGGCTACAAAGTACTCCACCAAAGCTCCGGCAGGACTTTTGCAGCCTCTACCGATTCCCTCACTAGTTTGGGATGCCTTAACGATGGATTTTATCACACATTTACCCACTTCTCATGGTTTCACCATCATCATGGTCGTCGTCGACAGACTCACCAAGTAAGCACATTTTGGTGCTCTTCCGCCTCTTTTTCCAGCCACAAAGGTCGCTGCTCTCTTTGCGGACTTGGTGGTTAAGCTCCATGGATTTCCACAATCCATAGTGTCCGATCGTGATCCCGTTTTTATGAGCCAATTCTGGTCTCAGCTGTTCGAATTAAGTGGGACTACCTTGAAACATAGCACCGCGCATCACCCGCAAACCGATGGACAGTCTGAGGTTTTCAACCGGGGGCTTGAGCAGTATTTGCGCGCTTTTGCGAATGAGAAACCCTCCAGTTGGTATTCATTTCTGGGTTGGGCAGAATTTTCCTATAACTCGAGTTATCACAGTGGCCTCAAAATGTCTCCATTTCAGGCCTTGTATGGCCGGCTTCCACCATCCATCCCACCGTATTTACAGGGCTCTACTTCAATCCAATCTTTGGACGACCTTCTGGTGGAAAGGGACCTACTGTTGCGTCATCTCAAGGAGTGCCAGTGCTCAACACCGAACAAAACAAAAAGCCGATGCTCATAGACGGGAGTTGCATTTCAGTGTGGGTGATTTGGTCCTGCTGCGTTTACAACCGTATAGGCAGATTTCAGTGGCAAGGAGGGTGTCTCACAAACTTGCCAAACGTTTTTACGGCCCCTTCAAAATCCTGGAACGCATTGGTCCGTGGCCTACAAGCTTGAGCTTCCCTCCCAATCACAAATCCACAACGTGTTCCATGTTTCTACTCTCAAACCTTTCCGAGCGTCATCAACGGTGCACAGCACCAAATTGCCCACTACGTTTGTCAATAATCAACCGGTGTCTACTCCTGTTGCCATTTGCGCAATACGCCAGGTTTTGCAGCAGGGGAAGTTACAGGTGCAGCTCTTAGTTCAATGGAGCGACAGTGCACCCGAAGAAGCCACTTGGGAGCCTCTGGACCTATTTCGTGTGGCTTACCCTGAATTTCACCTTGAGGACAAGGTGTTTTTTCAAGATGGGGGGAGTGATACGACCTCGGACCCAACTCTGCCTACGAGCCCACCTGAGCAGAATAGGCCAGCGTCCACAGTCCAGGAGGAGGCCCAGAACATCACCAGGACAGAAAGGCCCAAGAAGATTCCCGGGAAATACAAAGACTTTGTCTTAGGGAAACCTTAATTCAGAATATTGTTATTTTTATTTTCTTGCTTTGCTGAGTTGGATTTTGTTAACGAGTTATGTAACCAATTTCTGTTTTCGCCCGAGGCAGCAAGAGGCTAGCTAAAAAGGGGTGCTGATTGTTGTTATAGAGATTATCAATTAAATGAAATAGATTTTCTACCTTCCTTTCCTCTCCTCTTCTCTGAAATATCCTTCCCAATTTCTTGTTTCTGGAGAACTCACCCGCTCAAAAGGGGTGATCCTGATACCTTGCTCTTCCTTCCAAGAAGAAGGTATCACAATGACTATAAAGTAATACCACTTTTCTACTACCACCAGAAGAACCTAATCCAATTTAATCTCGTCACAATAACTTCTCAATGAACAATTCAAGTTCGTCTCAAGAAATTTCTTAATTGTAGTTCCCCTATTAGTAAACGATAGGGAAAATCAAAAGCCAACCAAACTTACGAACACTGCCATACTTAATGCAACCCAAAGACGCTAACGAGAAGCTCAATAACAAAAAAACAAAAAAACACAAAAACAAAAAGAAAAACAAAAAAAGATGAAAATAATAATACATTTCGAATTAATTACAAAGTCTACCGTTAAAGACTTACTTCCATTGTAATGGTGAACCCCAATCTTGGCAAGCATGGCATAGTACTCGATCTCCGATTTTCGCAGAGGCGGGCAGTTGTTGGAGATTATAATCAGCTTCCCTGCATTTCCATAAGTGAATCTCAGTAATCAAAATCACAGATTATCCAAACATTTGAATCTCAAAGCAAAGAAATTTAACGAAATATCATCAAATTAAAGGAAAAACCTTTGGAGCTGCGAAGAGAGCGTAGAACAGTCTTGTAACCGAGGCTGTACTTGCCGCTCTTCATAACCAGAGCGAGCCTGTTGTTGACGCTCTCATGGGTCTTCTTCTGCATTTACACCAAAAATACCATCAAAATTCAGATCAACGACAAGAAGGTTAAAAACAATGCGTTAGAGAAAGAAAATGGAGATTAAGAGAGAGAAACGTACGGTCTTCTTCGCGGTCACCATTGTTGCAGATGAAACGGAGTCCGAACTTACCTGGTGGAGTCGTCTCTGCGGAGAAGAGGAGGCGAGGTTTTGCTACTCAAGGCGGTTTTTAGGGTTTATTATCAAGGTGGAGTTGCACGTGCAGATCACGTGATTAAAAATGGGCTAGCTCTATCTGGAGCCCAATAAGCTTTTTAATGGGCCAATACTTTATAGGTCCTAAATAAAGTTGAAGTTGAAACATACCACTTTTTTTCTGAAAAATTTAAGCATAATTTTTAATGTTAATTTCATAAATGTCCCTGAACTTTATACTTATGTTTCAACATTACTCCCTGAACTTAAAAAAGAGTCCATTTCATCTCATAAATTTTATACCTTATTGTAACGTGCCTATGTACTCTATCTAAGTTAATTGTTATTTTTCGTTTCATTAAATAATTAAATACAAATTTTTATATGTAGACTTCAAAATATTTATGAATTAAAACTCGGATATCTTTCTCTTTTTTTAAGGTGTTTTAAAATTTGGCATCTTATAACAATTTTTTTTGCTAGTACATTTTATGACACCTTATGAAGTACATTAAGACGTTTTATACACTATATGAGCACGTTGGTATTATTTTAAACTTAATTATATGGTGCTTGACTACATTCATTTTGAATTCAAAATTAATACAATACAAACTGTCATAAAAAAAAATATGTATTCTACTTAATCGTATACTTATTAGGATCATTTTATCTTCTTACTTTCTATAGTTCTACCATCAACCATGATGCCTATTTATGCTCATTCTATATTTAACATTGGTGCTAAGTTAGGGTTGGTGTTAGGTTCTATTTCAAGGTCCAAGGTCAAAACCGGTGCATTTCCAGGGGAAAAAAAGGCCACATAGAGGAGCCAGAATTATATTTCAAGGGGGCATAAATTAAAAATGTGAAGAATTTCTCAATACTAATAATATCAACTACTAATACTATTAGCTAGTTGGAGTACATTTTAAACACGTGCATATTTAGGACTTATAAAATCTAAGCACTATAATGGTTGCATGTACTTTTACGTTTAGCCATACTCTTGTGAATGACATAATTAACATGCTTTATGCGTTTGATAAGAAAATATATTTAAGAGAAAATAGTAATTGAGAATGTTACTTTTAAAAAAAAATGCTTAGGGATGTATTTGAGAAAGATCATTTACATTTTTCTTGTGAGGATTACTTTTGATATAATAAATATCACATGAAATAATATTATAGAACGGACAAATTTGAAAAAAAAAAAAGTTTTAACTAGAGTAAATTAAAGAAAAATAATTCAATTATATATACTAAAAAGTATAGAATTTAATAGAAAAGAACCAAAAAAACAATCAGAAAAACGAATTAGTCAAAGAAAATATTTAGATTAGATTTAATGAAAACATTTTGAAATTTTTATCAATAAAAGAGTGGCATATATATAATAAAAAAATTTGAGAATTTATGGGGTAAAATTTTAAAAACCAAATATTTAGTGGGGCATATGCCGGGGGGCCTCACCTGCCTCCGCCGGTGGTCACAACTAGTGCTTGTGATGGGGTTCGGTTAATACATAAGTTGAACGGGATCGGGGATGATGCCTAAATTTTCTCATTTTATTTATATTTAATACATATCCAATACGCATAGCATAGGCAAACTCATAAGATGATAAGGCTGTGCGTGTGAATCCTGGCTAGAGAGCTCCTTTCTATAAAGTAAAGGGATGATAAACAAACATGTTAGCTACTAAAATACCACATAAAACCAGTATTCACTATATTGTTTAAAAATTATATACAAAACGTCACATTTAAAGTGGTATAAGGCAAAGAAACTTAGAAAATAAAACAAATAGAACCACAAGACTTGAGCACTGTATAAGATCCTAGCAAATCTTTTCAGATTTAGAGACGATTTCCGTGAAAAAGACAGGTTCTTTAATTATTGGGATTGTGTAGCCAACGGACGAATTGATAATGATATCAGAATTTTTAATCTTGTATTATTGAAATGGTGGACACATCTCAGAGACTAAGGGAAATATGTATACCGCATACTGTGATCATATACATTAATCTACACTTGTTGTTGAAGTATATGAAGTTAGTTTGTCTTCAAGCTCCAAAGGTGTACTTGTCGTACGCCTGATTAATTGTTTACATATTGTTGAAAGATCAAGGAAATCCTTAATTATGAGCGTAAAATGTAGATGATGTTTTTGATTGTAATACAATTTGTTCTTAATTGGGTGATCGACTTATGCTGAAGTGACATCTTGGTTAATCAAATATTCCCACCTTCTTTATTATGTAATACATGAAGTCTTTTTTTTTTTTTTTTTAAATAACTCTCCCGAAATTTGAAATTATCTACTACCTTCCAAAAAATATATTAAGCTAAATAATTAAGTGTATGGTTTTTAAGAGGAGAGAGAGAAACAGTTTCAGGCTTCAAATTATAAGGTGTTAATATTGCATTCAAAAATGGTATTCATCCTTATGGGTAAAAGCTGTTTAGACTTAGGTCTTATGACTATCCTACTAAATTAAATTTCAGCTACCCATTTAACAGGACTTATTCTATATGAGCAACGGAATTTTTTTTCACAAAAAATATACATAAATTGAGAATAACTCTAAATCATAATTCTAAATCTATAAACTAAACGTCTAATAATTTCATAAGATGAATATGAGTGCTCAATTGGGCGTGGGAGGTAGTCTTTTCAGTCAGCTAGTGCCAAAAATAAAAGTAATCCTACCTCTTGTTTGTTGTGAGCAATTATATATGGCTATGTTCAGACTTAGCTAGTTTGCAGTTGGCACTTTGTTTTGGAGCGAGAGGGGCCTGTCCTAAAGCCATTGTGTACAATAATAAAGAGAAGACTACCTAGCTAGTACATCTCATCATTAATTTGATGTGCATATAATTTTTTTTCCCAACCGTTTAATAAAGACTTGAAAGATGATATATAGTGCGAAGTGTTACTTTGAGTGTTCCAACAAAAGTTACAACATGATCCGTGACATTAGCTATTGAAGAAAGGTTAACGGTGTGAATTTTTTTTTATTTTTTATTTTGTAAACTTTATGTTTCAGTCTTTGGCTTTATTTTGTCAAAAAGGGGGAGAACAATGTGTTAGCTTTTCTAATTTTTCTAGTTTTTGAATTTTTATTGAAAATAGAAACTTGTGTTAGTTTTGTTAAAAAATGCCAATGGGAGAAATTGTTAAGATTTTATTAGTAGGCATATTTTCGAGTTGGGTTGTACAAAATTCAAAAACATGGTCAAGTTCATTTTTGACATTTGTGGACAGCTATGGAAACTCTATTTCAGGATATTTGCACTGGATTTGGAATGATTTTCCACCATAGAAGGAAATCAAAGAAAATCAGCTATGAAGCTGATTGGTTTGACTTTTGGTGACTATTTGATGAGGCTGTTTTAGAAAGAATCCGTTGAGGAGAAGTTGCTTTGTTTAGGGTGATTTTGGTGGGAGAATAAATGGGTCTGTTGACCAATTTGGGTTGTATATAATTAGTATACAGCCATGAACGTGAGGCAGTGCTTTTGAATGAAATATTCTGCAGCAAAAGACTGCTTTGATGTTCTTTGAGTAAAAAAAACAAAAGGTGGTTTTTCGGGAGAACGTATTGCTTTCGTGAGAAAGTTTTCAAAGACGAGTGGTGCTCGCTGAACAAGGCCACTAAGAGGATTCTTCACAGCGGCGACAACATCAAGGATGAAGTCTTTGAGTGTGTAAGACCGATTGGTGTTTGTAATCTCTTTATCTTAGTGGATTGTTCACTGCATAGGCGTGGCCCCGCAGATATAGATGTGCGCACCGAACTGCGATATCAATTCCTTGTTTCTTTTATGTTTCCGTTGATTTTTCTGCACTTATAATTTGCTGCTGCTGAATCAAAGAAAAAATATATTCTTCTGCATGTATCTATCATCAATGTTACAACTAGTGTTATAACACTATTTGTGACACCAAAAACGGACCTTTCATATAGGATCCTTTCGCGGTAAATTATTAGTGAATGCCAGGGCCATGGTGATAGTGATATATAGATATTGGGCAGTACCATTAATAGTGATACGTAATGTATTTTCATCATAGACCATAGATAGTGGCGTGTGTTTTGACAAGGACATTGTCTAGTCTGACCGATAAAATGAAAGCTAAACCAAGACTAATCACGTTTATACTGCTTATATATATATATATATAATATGTTTGTATTAATCCTGTAATATACTTACACATGTGAATCCCTAGCATGTATGTGTGGTTTTCTGAAAGGATATATCAAGGATGTGTAGTTAATGTTTATGATACTCTACAAATAGAAATTTATCAAAACATGCCAAGCTGCCCCAAAACATTTATAAAAGCCTCTACGATTAATTAAAAATAGAGCTTTTCTGTTAAGATAAAAAAAAATGAACTACCAATAATTTTTTATTATTAGCTGTTAAATTTGTATTAAAAATTATTTTTTCTGCATACTTTTCAATTTGATGTGATTTTAATATAATCTAATAGTCAGAAATTGACACTATTGATAAATTTAGCCTACTAAAGAAACTCCTTAAAATTTTCGCTATCTTGCCTAAAGTTTTTATTAATTAATTCTTGTAAATTTGAGAAGTTTTCATTTTTGTATGTGTATAAATCCTACTCCATGTTTGTTTTTTGAAAAAGCTGTCCTCTCGGATAATTAGGCTTGACCTGTTGACTTGAATTTTTAATGATGTGCATACGTATAATGGCCAATTTCAATTATCATACTTTTAATTATTATTAGCTGTTAGATTTGTATTAAAAACTATTTTTTCTGCATACTTTTTAATTTGATGTGATTTTGACATAATCTAACAGTCAGAAATTGATACGACTGATAAATCTGGCCTACCAAAAAAACTCCTTAAAATTTTTGCTATCTTGCCTAAAATTTTTATTAATTAATTCTTGTAAATTTGAGAAGTTTTCATTTTTGTATGTGTACAAATCCTACTCCATGTGTGTTTTGGAAAAAGCTGCCCTCTTGGGTAATTAGGCTTGACCAGTTGACTTGGATTTTTAATGATGCACATACGTATAATGGCCAATTTCAATTATCATATTTTTAATTATTATTAGCTGTTAAATTTGTATTAAAAATTATTTATTCTGCATACTTTTTAATTTAATGTGATTTTAACATAATCGAATAGTCAGAAATTGACACTACCGATAAATCTAACCTACCAAAGAAACTCCTTAAAATTTTTGCTATCTTGCCTAAAGTTTTTATTAATTAATTCTTGTAAATTTGAGAATTTTTCATTTTTGTATGTGTACAAATCCTACTCCATGTTTGTTTTGGAAAAAGCTGCCCTCTTGAGTAATTAGGCTTGACCAGTTGACTTGGATTTTTAATGATGCACATAAGTATAATGACCAATTTCAATTATCGTACTTTTAATTATTATTAGCTGTTAAATTTGTATTAAAAATTATTTTTTCTGCGTACGTTTTAATTTGATGTGATTTTAATATAATCTAATAGTCAGAAATTGACACTACCGATAAATTTAGCTTACCAAAGAAACTCCTTAAAATTTTTGCTATCTTGCCTAAAGTTTTTATTAATTAATTCTTGTAAATTTGAGAAGTTTTCATTTTTGTATGTGTACAAATCCTACTCCATGTTTGTTTGTTTTGAAAAAGCTGCCCTCTCGGGTAATTAGGCTTGACCTGTTGACTTAGATTTTTAATGATGCGCATGCGTATGATGGCCAATTTCAATTATCATACTTTCTTTCATGGCTAGCTAGCTAAGCCTGACCCAACTTGACAGACAATTTGCATTAGGGCCAATGAAGGTCATATTCCGAAGATTGATAGTAAGCAGTACAATCGCATTGACATATACGGCATGTACTTTTCACAATTGGAGTTGAGAATTTAAATTGTAAAGTAATTTTTATGTGATAAAAAATACTATAACATGAAAATTAAATTTAAATTTTTATGAAGAAAAAGTAAATTTTATTTGAGAAGAAACGCATCAATATAAAAATTAAAAAAGTTTGGATTATGATTGTGGAATAAGCATGGCCACATATATGTTTCACATATTGTATTGCTAAGGGATGCAGGACTAGGTCACCAAGTCAGGAAACTACTAGAAGACCCAAGATATTGTTTCACATATGTGTATCATGATAATCAGATTAAAAAACAAAAGCTAGTATCATGATAAATTTAATTTAGGAAGAATTACATCTTAATACTTTGTGTTTTATCAAATTAGTAAATTGATATCTCAATAAATAAGTAATACTAAGTAAATACGTTAAAAATGCCCACCGAATACTTTTTGGCCCTTTTTTATGCCCTAATGTCAGTTAAATACATAATAAAGAAAATTAGTTTTTTTTTCAGAAAATAAAATGCATTTTATTCTAAAAAAAGAAGTAAAATTAAGTGTTGTTTTTGCTCTTTTTTTTTCCCTCGAACTCTTTGGCTATTTTCAAAAATTCAAAAATTAAATAAAGTAATATGGAGCCCCCTCAAAAAAAAATATGGAATTTATAATTAGAAGGACATAAAGACAATAATTTACACTTTAAAAAAATAAAGACATTGGTTAAGTTTTAAAATTGGCCGCGTGATATTCGGAGGTCGACATTTTGTTTTTTTTTTTAAGTGTATGATATCAATTTGGTGTAACAATATTCACAAATGCAATAAAATAGAGGATAACAAAATGTAATAATTTTTTATTTTATTCATGTATTTATAAATTTTAACGATATGATCACTAGCCTTGATACATATAATCCCAAATTAATTTATCACACAGGAAATTTTGTCACTTTTAGAAGATATTCAATCAATATATTGAGGTAGAGTGGGGTGAGGTCCAAAAGAAAAATTAAGAACCTTAAAAAAAAAAAAAAAAATGAAGAGCTTATAATTGAAGTTTGCATCCTTCAGAGGTCAAATATTCATAAAACTCATGTCCAAGGGCCCCCAACATTAATGTTTGCGCGACAGTTTTTTGTTTCAAAGCCAAATGATTTGCATTAGTTTATATTATATATACCATCAAAGTTAGCGGGAGATATCGACCACACATTGTTCACTCTATCATAAAAGACTCCAAAAAGAGGGAAAATTAAAAAAAAAGAAAAAAGAAAAATAAAACTTCGTTTTCATGAAGATAGGACTCATATTGAAGTGGCAACCTAGAAACCTTTTTGAAAACTTAATCTGATCATCAAAAAAAGATATTGCATATTGCTTTAAAATATACTCATTTTCCAACTTGTTGGTTGCCATCTGGCACAGTAGCCACACTCATCTGGGCTTTGTTTATTATTCTCTGTCTTCCTCATAACTTTTTTTTAGTTTTTTCCTTTCTTTCTTCCAAAGTAAAAAGAGAGGAAAACAATTTTGTACAGTGCCACTGCCCAATCAATAACCAAATCAACCAAGCAATTTCACAAGAAGACAATCACTAGTGTACAAAATGGGAGCTACCTTACCTGCTCCATTAAAATTTCTAGTTGCCACGTGGCCGTCGCATCAGCCGTTGGTGTCCTAACTACCAAATGTCTCGTTTGATCAACCGATACATGGCATATGCTGCTGATGCCATCAAAACCATATAATGTACATTATACATATATAATGTATTGTACAATGTTTTAAATTAATTAATGGTGTTGGAAAAATTTTCAAAGTTTGGACGGGCTTTTGTCCACTAGTGTTGCTCTCAAGCTTTACCAGAAAAAGGAAACTGTTTCTACTTTCTACTTTCGTGTACCCAAAGTATTGAACTCTTCCTCTTTCTCTTCAACGCGTAATTGGATTTGGAGGCAAATTAATAACAATCAAGGTTTTATAACCGAATACCAATTTTATATTGATCAATCATTTTTTATAAAGGCCCTGCTAGCTCTGATGAATTGTATGTCATTTCATCATGTGGACGTGGTGAAATGCCTAGATAAGACATAAGAGAAGAGGGGTCTATATGCAGAGATAGAGCAAAATAATTAGAATTATCCACATTTATGTAAATGGGACAGGCCAATTGGGCTACTAAATAGAAGCTTTAAAGAAGGGAATCCACAGGGTTTTCGGAGAAGGTTCTTGCACTTTCTAGGACCCCCTTTACTTCAATTGGTCTTTTTTCTTTATTGTTATTATTATTTTTAATTTTTTTATGTTGATATTTCCATTGAGCTATCTTTTTGGACACTATAAAAAACACATAAACCAGCAAGACCCGGACTAGTGTATTGTCTCCTAGCTACCATCTTGTGACTCGTAATTGCTCTCTTAATTTCCTTTCAAGCTCTCTTCTGATTCTTAGCTCCCTTATACATTTCAGACAAAAGTACTTTGGACTAGTCTTAAGTCTCTTTTCATAAATTCATGATCAACCCAATCTCCCTTCTCTAGGAAATTTCATATTATATCTCTTCTCTGATCAAGTTCAACCTCTTCCAAATTATACAAAACAAGTTTTTTTTTTTTTTTTTTTTCATTTGCGATCATTAATCTCTCATTGTGAAAGAAAGTCTTTGACCACTTGTAATCATTCCCAAAAAGTGAGGGAAAAATAAAAATGGGAGTTGAAGGTACTTTGGAGTACTTCTCTAATCTACTAAGTTCGAAAAAACGCAAGAAAAAGAAGCAAATGCAAACTGTAGCCCTCAAAGTCAGGATGGACTGTGAGGGTTGTGCTCGCAAGGTCAAGAGTGTCCTCTCCGGTGTCAAAGGTATCTATATATATATATATATATATATATATCTCTATATATGTGCGTGATATATATATATATATATGTTCTAAAAGTAAATATTGGTGTAAATTATTATTAATGGATGCGAAGAATAATATTAATATTGCAGGGGCTAAATCGGTGGACGTGGACTTGAAACAGCAGAAGGTGACAGTAACAGGGTATGTGGAGCCAAAGAAAGTGTTGAAGGCGGCTCAGTCCACAAAGAAGAAGGTCGAGATGTGGCCTTACGTTCCCTACCCTCTGGTCGCCAATCCGTACGTCGCTCAGGCGTACGACAAGAAGGCCCCGCCCAACATGGTCAGGAAAGTCCCCGACACCGCCACCGCCACGGAGACCACCGTGGACGACCGCTACACCCAGATGTTCAGCGACGAAAACCCTAATGCCTGCTCCATCATGTAGAAAAAATAATATAATAATATTAGTTAAACTCACGCACGTCCGTACAAAACGAGCAATATTTTGTCAACGCAAGTTCATGTGAAAATCATAATATGGGACCTCGCGGACGTTGATGTTCACTAGTGCTAGATAAGCCAAATAGTGGGGTGATTGATTATTTTGGGCTTCATATTATGATTATGATTGATTAATATATATCTTCTTGCACCAACCTCCTATGTAGAGGCTCTGGCGCACGCGCTGGAGAGTTATTAATTACAAGAGTTTTAATGGTGACCGTCGATATATAGTTCGTTTTGCGGTCTCTGTTACATATAAAATTATTATTAATCTACTTTCTAACGGCTTAAATTTTTGAGATTAATTGATAAACTAATATGATATTAGAATAAAAAGTATTGAGTTCAAACTTCCGTAATTACACTCTTTATTTCTATTTAAATTATTAAGTTTTTAATATCTATCAGGCTTAAATATTCACATATTTGGCATTTCAATTAATTTACCTATACTTATCCAGTCCACAACTTAAGTTTTGGGGATGAATTGTTAAGCTAACAGCGTCCGTTTGATCTACATCTACGATATCATTCCAAATTAAATACACTATCGTTATGTAATATACTCGTTCTAACAAGTCTCATTTGGATAGATCTCGTTCTGATAAATCCATTTTCATGATATATATGCACAATATCATTATACTCTTCGCTTATTACGACAACATCGTTTCATATTCTTCTGATTTTCTTCATATAATTTAGTGTTCTTTGTAATGTTGCGTTAGTTTCGAACAACGTCATTTTCTTTCGAGTAAAGATCATCCCCATTGGTATTGATTATGATATTCACAGTGATAAAAATAGCTATGCATGTTTATGTGGATAAGATCTATCGATCAAAGATGTATGGTTTCTTTAATTAATTAGTTTTTTTAAGTGAATTAAAAGTGAAATTGGTCGGTACACGTTAAACAGCTAGTGGCGCTAAGAAATATTAGTTGGTTAAACTAATTAAAGCACAAACGATGACGTAGGACACCTTGAAATTAATTAGGATAATACAAATAGATGATCACCTAAAGACCTCACGAAAGTGGTACTTGTCGCTCATCCTTAAACAGGGGATTTATTGACTCAATAAGCTATCCTTAATTTATTAAGTACTTATTTTTTAAGTGCTATGAAAAATAAAATTAACCCAGAAGCATAAGCACAATTTAAATTTATGAAGTGCTTATTTTTTAAGTGAGAGCTTTTTACTGTAGTAAAAAAGTTAAATTTGACTGTTTATGAGAATTTTTTACTATAATAAAACTCAAATTTTAAACTCGAATCGGTAAAATGAACATGACTAAGGCATCCTAGATTAGGGAAAGTGAAGTGGCGCGTTATAGCGAACGTCCAAGTGTACAACAACGGCCGAAGAGAACAACAAAATGGCTAATGCAAAGAGAACTATAAATTGGCTAGTTAACGAAAGCGTCGGTTAATTTCCTTTTTCGCTTTATCTACGATCCTAATCAATTGTTAAAATGATCGTCGGCCTGTGGGCGTGAGTAAACCATTGATTTTTTTTTTTTTTTTTTTTTGTGCAAGAAAAAAAAAGTTCTATAATGTAACAGCCAAGAACTGGTAAATATTGATTTCAGCGCAGGGTCTGGGCCGTGTATATATATATATATATATCTGGCCCGAGGTGGGCGGCCCAAAGTGTCATATTACGCAACATAGAAATCTAGAGAAATGCTCTGTTTTGGGCATAAAGATCATTTATGCATTCGTAAACACTTTTCACTTGGAAAAAAAAAAAAAAAAAACACTGAGATTTATGTCTTTTCTTTATTCAGATAAATATTGATTTAATAGGGACAAGATTTTAAAGAATGACACAAATTAAAAAGAAAAAGAGTTGAGAGGGACGGATTCCTTAATTTTCTTATAGCATATTGCCAAAATAAAAAAGAAATAGTATATTATAAATTTATAAGAAAGGAAAATATCAAACACATAATGACGCAATTAATTATTATCATCCACGTTAAATGTTAGTTGTCATGATTACAATTCTAAGAGTTTTTAAACACAAAATTATCATGATAATTTTTACTTGAGAAATCTTGCTAGAGGAATTCCCTTCTAGAGAGGCAGAGTGTAAAGATTTGTACTCTTTTTTAGACACTACAAAAAATTCTCTTCTGCATCCCTTTATATATTAACTTAAAGAAGATGTAAGAACAGAGATTTCTAACAAATGACACAAAATTAAAGAGGTGAGTGATCAAGCTGAGGTACGTCTTCTAATTTTCTCGGCAAAAGCTTTGCCTTCTTCATCTTCCTTTTCGGCCTTCAGGTGTTCTTTGCTTGGCCCTTCACTAAGCTAAACAATAAAAGCGGCAGAATGACAAGAATTGAGTTAAGTATGCATGCATCATACAAATATTCATGAATATATAAATATATATATGTATATGTATATATATGTATGTATGCTGGTGTATAGGCGGCTTCGGAGCTGGCTAGCAGGACCGACCATAAAACAATCATACGTATATATCTTTCAACCAAAGAAACACAAGGTCAAAAAAAAAAAAAAAAGAAAAAGAAAAGAGAACAACGTGTAAGGTTTCTGAGCAATATGATCAAACGAAAACTTAACTTATGATGCAATCGGACCAATAGAAGTAGTTTTCTCAATGTTTTTATCTAAAAGTAACTATTGAATCAGTAAATTAAACGGGCCTTAAAAATACATTGTTAGTATGACTGAACTTGGCCGCACATTGGAATAGTCAAATTAAGCATTTACTAGCACTGAAAAATATTAATACTATAAAAATTTTGGTTAGATCTATATATATATATATATTTGTAGTCTATAGATATATATGTTTCTCTACTTTGTTCAGGAAGCCCCTTCCTAACGAAGGACAAACATGAAGTTAACAGCTAGATGTATATATGTTTTGTGTGTGTGTGTGTGTGTGTGTATATATATATATATTTATTTATTTATATGTATATCTTATCCTCCAAGGAACAATGTAGACTTGGGACTTGGTCGTTATCCCATCTAATTCTAGGATCCGATCATTTTTTGTATCATCGGCCTGCAGTGTACAACGAATAAGACTTTTTACGTGGGGAATGCAAGAACGTACATGTTGAACGCTTGAACAAGGGTTTTTTTTTTTTTTTTTTTTTTGGTTGAGGCCCATTAAATAGGTAGGCCCACTGTTCTGAGTACGAATACGAGTTACACAACACGACCTCCAAGTTAATAGCAAAGACTTGTTCAATACATGGTGATATTATATTATCACATGCGCATTTCTCATAAGTAATGTTAATTAAGGTAGGCGCTTGCATGGAGTAATAATTTCTTAGCTGTATAAACTCAAGTAAAGAATTTAGTTTTATTTAACAAAAGAAAATAAAATTAGTGAGTATTAGAGATTAATTAGTCTATAACTGTACCATAAGGGATATAGAGATAGATACATACATTCGTACATATATATATATATATAGATAGATACATACATTCGTACATATATATATATATATGGTACCAATTCAAAGAGGTTTAGCCAAGTACTAGCTAGTGGTAACATTATTAATGTCGTTCGATCAACCGCCCAACGTACCCCTTGGATCTCTCTTTGCCCTGTCTCTTCTATCTCCCATTATTTATAACCATCCATTATTTCTCTGTCGTACCCAATAAACCCTTCTTTCAAGGACCTTCCTATCCATGCATTATTCCTATATACACGTTTGAAAAGCTTTGTGAATACTTTTCTTTTCTGGCTTCTTCTTGCCATTTTAGATCATAATCTTGTTCTCCCGGCCATATATATATAAATATTCTGATAATAAACTTCCGTTTGAATGATTTTGGAGTACAGTGAATAGGAATTGGTATGGGTCGTGTTAAACTGGAGATAAAGAGAATAGAAAACAACACAAATCGACAAGTTACGTTTTCAAAGCGTAGAAATGGACTTATTAAGAAGGCTTATGAACTTTCAATCCTTTGCGACATTGATATTGCTCTAATTATGTTCTCTCCTTCCGGTCGTCTTAGCCACTTCTCTGGCAGAAGAAGGTACGCACGTATTATATATATATATATATATATATATATATCTAATTATATACATGGAGTTTTCATTTATTTATTTTTTAATTATGTACAAATTGTGATCATTATTATTTCTTTGATTATTTAAATAATCACTTTCACAAGTGAAATTGGGCTCATATTTATGAATCCGTTATGAATATGATCGAAACTGAATTAACCAAATAAGTTAAAAATAAAAATCTCGTTATGAACAAAAATACGTGTGTATTAAGGTTGAGATGATCCTACATTAATTATGGATTAATAGTAACGTTAATGATCAAATTAGTGATGTAGATTTATAATAGTTTGTCTAAGTTCCTTTTTCCGATGAGAAGGATATTTAATTAATTGCTAATTTATGGCTGGTCTTTGGTATATAATATATATTATATTGTTCATATCTGTTATTCTGGCTAAATTAGTTCCTATCCTTGAACATCAGGATCGAGGATGTATTTACTCGTTTCATTAATCTTCCAGACCAAGAAAGAGAACAGTAAGCTATAAACCTTCATAATTTTTTTTTTTTTTTTGGGTAATTAGCCTGCTACATGCGGTTATTAGTATACTAATTACTCTATTTTTCGCAGTGCTATAATTTTCCCCGATCACCGCCAACATCCGTATGCTCTCGTATCCCTTTCAGTTTTCATAAATTGTCGATTTAATTTCTCTTAAATCTTGTTGAATTCTTAATTAATCAAATATTTGTGTTTTTTTTTGGCAGTGATATGCAAAACAAAGAGGTTAGCCTTATGGCACGTACCTAAATCTTTGGTTGTCTTAGACTTTTATTTTCTTTATTTATTTTTTATTTTTACAAAGCAATTGAAAACACTGAGAACACGTGTTAAATGTGTAGTATTTGCTTCGGACACTACAACAGCTCAGGAATGAAAGCGATATTGCCCTTCAACTTGCCAAGTTTGTCTTTCCTCGGCTTTTGCATTTTTGCATTTTTCATTTTATTATACAGAGAAATAATGTTAGTGAACACTACTATTTTTTTTTTTTTTTCTTTTTTCATTTCCCCAATGATCTCAATTGCTTTGGGTAAACAAAAGTCCTATCGCTGTGAATACTGAAATTGAGGTAATTAATTTAAGTGATTTCTTCTGATCTTGAGCTTGTTCAATCTTAAGTTTTAGTGGTTTTTGTCTTTTTCATACGTTCTTTTATTTTTTAAAAATAAAATGAATTAAGTGTTTTTAATTTGTTCAATTTTATCATTTTAGGAACTCCAACAAGAAATTTGTAGGCTACAGCAACAACTTCAAATGGCAGAGGAGCAGATAAGGTCCTAAACAAAAGATAAAACCAAAAAGCACACATTTGTAACTGTGAAAGTCGGATAGATAGAGACAAAAAAAAAAAAATGGAAAGATATACTTTTGTCTTTTTTTTTTCTTATGTTGTGATGAAATATTACTTATGAACAATATTATATAATTTCTGGTTTTTGAAAAATAGAATGTACGAACCCGACCCTTTAAAAATCACATCTATGGAGGAGATGGATTCCTGTGAGAAAAATCTTGTTGATACTTTGACAACCGTCATGCAGAGAAAGGTATATAGCCCTTGATTTTTTTTTTATTATTCTTATTAGTTTTTTAATATTTCTATTGTTTTTCTCTGTTTTTTTTTTTTTTCAATGATTATGAGTGCTGGTATTATGTTGCAGGAATACTTGTTGAGTAATCAACTATCTTCTTACGAACCACCCGGAGTACCGGTAATTCAAATGTTCAAAAACCCAATAAAAATTCATCTTTTTTATATATAGATATTTTCAAAATTGTAATATTTTTTCATGGTTTGAGTGGCAGCAAGTATTCCAAGGCCCTTACGAGACTGCAATAGAAAGTTGGATCCCCAACAGCAATGCCCAAATCTTCGACGCGTCTTCTTCTTTGGATCCCCTTACGTACTTTTTTGTTCAATATAATTAGCTAGCTAATTTGGTTTTCATTTATTTCACCAATTATCTTTATTTATTTAGTTATTTATTTTTTTAATTTTAGAGAATTAGGATCCACGGTTTATGATCCATTTGCACAAGGAACAAGCTCGAATGTGGATCCAAACAGCTTGGAAGGAGGGTGTCATGTCCCAAATGCTGGTGACCAAAAACTACAAGCTTGGCCTCAGCCTTACCCTCCAACTGCTACTGCCCATCCTTCCCTCATGCCACCCACCTTTTACTCTCAAATTGAGGTTTTCCTTCCACCTCTAATTAAAATCTGAATATCCTCACAGGAAAATTTTGTAGCGCGTTAAAAAAAAAAAAAAAAAGAAACCCGAGTACTGAATTTTTTAAGCTATTAAATTTGTATCATGTTTGATTCTGATATAACTTCACGCACTCCAGTGTAGGCAATGAATTTTTAAAAATTTTAATTACTATGCGCAAAATCTTTCAAATGTACTCTTATGTAATACGAAAAATTATAATTTATGTTCCCACTAAATATAAAAACTTATAACTGTGACTTTTTTTAAACAAATATTATATTATATTTTATTAGTGTGTTCGCGCAGAGAAAATTTTGGCTCCATCATTGACTTATTCCTTTTTGATTCGTGGTGTATGAATTCTTTAGGGCGATCAGCATGCATTGGGGACATCCAACATGGCAGAGATCATACCACACCAGCAAATCGAGATCCCAATTAGCAGCTTAAATGTGGGACCCCGCAATTTTGGGAACGAAGCTTCAAATTGAAGCTGGAATACATTGACTATATGCTCCAGATCTAGATGAATTCTGCTCTTCTAATTTATTTTTGTTGTATAGTTTGAGCGGCTTGCGTGGTGCAGGCTTGGAAAATAACCGTTCACTTCGCTGATTCGAGTTTATAATTCAAATTTTTCTATAGTAAAAAGCTCTCACAAACAATCACATCTAACTTTTTTACTACAGTAAAAAGCTCTCACATAAAATAATATCTCAACTCGAATTCTAAACTCGAATCAGCGAAGTGAACAGGGCCTAAATTCATATTTTCCATTTAAGGTTGTAAACTGAGCTTAACCGTTAGAAAGTTACTTAAAAAACAACACACAAAAAATGGAGTGAAAGCAGATGAATTGTTAATACGTCGAATATAGCATTAGAATGGCTGGATTTTGAAGTCTATAGTTCAATATGCTACTTATTTCTCTGGTTTCTCTTTTTGTATAAGCTTGCAACGACTGTGGCATTTGCTGTACTCCTTTTGCTCCCCCGAATTTTTATTTTATTTTATTTTATTGCTGAAAGTGGACTGCTGCCCCGAATTCGATATCCCCCCTTGGAGACCAAATTACAAAATTCTTCTTAAATCATACTTCAAAACTGTAAATATATATATAAATATATTGGGAGAAATTTCACCACGAACCAGAAACAAGACCACCAGATCTTCAAAGAACAAAATCACTAGAAGGAATACACGAAGAAAGAATGAAAATACTGGACAATTCAACTGGAATTTTATTGACAATAAAACCCTTTATTAAGTCTTTACACCCTCAAGAAAGATCTCTCTCAATCTCAATCTCACTGTACACAAGAATGTCTCTCTCTCTACAAGCATTTACACAGAAGAAAAGAATAAAAGAACAGAGAGGATTAAAACTAATCTCTGGACTTTTCCAATATATTCACCTAACGGGTCTTATCCTTATTCTTGATCCTCTGCAAACTTACTCACTAAAACTCTCCTGTTCTCCTGTTATGCAGAATGAGTTACCACTTGCTTGCCACATACCACTTGCTTGCCACATCACCAGATGAATTTGCAGCCATATCACAACATATATATACACACATATATATATAACAGGAGAAATTTCTTTGTATCTATCTTATGTCACCGCATTTGCATAAACTCTTATAGTGTCACCTTTATTGACATGTGGCCATTCACCTGAATAATATTTGAATAATGACTGACAGGCAAAATTCCTACTATGCGCAAGTTTTTATTTATTTATTTTGGAATTTATAGTAAATTAGATACTTGTGAAAATAATGTTAACAAATAGTAGTTTTGAAACGAACTGAAGTAGATAATAATTTTCTATATCAACTCTAGGAACTAAAAGAATTATAAATTTCACATTTACCCCTAATGGCAGCGGCGTTCCATGCAATTTGCCCTGCTCGTTGATCCATCGTGATTCGCTCAACCGTATCCATTCACAATATGCAGAGACATATTCTCCGCCAGACCCGTTATGATTTGCACAATTGGCTTTGGCGTGAACTCATCTTGGCTTGTTCTAACCCACCAAAGCAACTTGACATCGCTCTGCCAAGAACACTAGAACAAATTGAATATTAGATGACGCTTATTTAATGACTTTTTATGAAAAACGTCATCTAATGTATCAAAAAATAAAAAAATAAAAACAACACAGATTTTCGTGTTTTAAAAATGTATACGCGCATATTAGACGACAGTTTTTAAAAACCGTCTAATGTCAAAAATTTTCATTTAAAAAAATAGCGCATATTTTCCTGTACAACTTTTTCCTAAGGTTTTTGAATTTTCTCTCATCCCTTATAATTCCAGCATCTCGCCTATCTCTAATATACAAATTCTAAAGTTTTCTCTCAAATCCCCTCTCTTTAAGTTATTTCTCTCTCTTCTCCTCCTCTCAATTCTCTCTCTAATTCATTACCCTCCCAAACCTTGAAGTTGTCCCTCCCAAATTCCCTTCATCTCTTCCACAAACTTTTCACTCTCTAAGCCATAGCTGCCACCGCAACCCCCACGACTATGCCTATTGTTGCCACCGTTACTTTACTACCATGATCATTATACCATCATAACCGCTGGAATCAAAGTAATTTTAGATTCCTTAAAGATTTGTTTTTTGTAATTAAGTATTTTTGTTTGGGTTTATACTTTTTATTATAAGTTTTTACTTTATTAGTGCTACAATATTCTAGAGAAACTTTGTTGAGTTCTTTTGGCAATATTTAAATTACATATGTGTGGAGGATTTAAAATAAGTTTTTTTTTTTTTTTTTTTAATTTCTTAGTTTGTGTTGTCTTTACGAAATTTGTGTTCGGAATAATATGTTGATGAAGATGTTTGAACAAAGAAATAGTGTTGCGTTGATATGAATGTTTTTAAAATTTGTTAAGACTTTTAACAACGGTTTTTATAAAAACCATTGTTAAAAGTAGAACAGTAAATGACTGCTTTTGTAAAAACATTATTGAACGTGCTACATTACACGATGAATTTTTTAAAAAAACGTCGTCTAATGTGCTTTTTCTGGAACCTTGCAGTGTTTCGTGCTCATTTTAGGCCAACGGAACCTGTTGCCCACTTTAATGCGGGTGGTAGTCTGCTTCTTTATTGGACGTATCCTATGGCTGATGCCTGATAGGAATATATCGTGATACTGATGGTAATCCACCATGTTGGTGTGTATATCCTATTGTGAAACGAACAAAACTTGTCGAATTATCAAAAGAAAAAAAACACACACACACACAAAAGAAATGGTTATTACTAAATTCCCAAATTTTCAATTTATTACAAGAGCTAACATACTCTTTTTTTTTTGTTTTGACATTTGTGGGACTAGTATGTTGTCTCTGTCCTTTTCTTGACTCTTTTAATCATCCGCTTCAGGCTTCCATTAAAGTTATGTTGTGGTAAATCGAATGCATAATTATGTTTACATATATGCAGAGGCATATGATGAGTAGTGACAATCTACTAGAAACTGATTTTATCGGTCACAAAATCTAGACTCAACTTACTCAAATAACTAGATTGTATTAAATAATACATAATAGTACTCATACACCGTTACCATTTATTTAATTAACCCAATAAATGTATTCACATGACTCATCTCTCACAAAACTTGGACTCTACTTAATAGATTCTCTATTCCCGATTCAAATGGAGAATTTTGATTCAAAACCATAAAACAAACTTGTGCTAAATTTGTGACGTCGTTTTTATTTTATTTTATTTTTAAAAAATGAAAAATAAAGAAAATTATAAAAAAAGAATATTCATCATAAAATAGTGTTGTTTGTTGTATTAATTCTTAAAAATCATATGTTAATTTTTGAATGCAAAACATAAATAAAAATGTAAAATTTTGATCCATCCCGGCCCTTTGGGCGCCCCACTACGCAGGCCGCGGGCTTTTTGACAACGTTTTACTTGTTTTTGTCATTTTTCTGAGGCCATTTTTTGCAGGCATGCCCAAAAAAAAAAAAATGAAGGGATCGTGTCTGTAAAATTTCATAATTTTGTGACGTCGTTTTTATTTTATTTCTTTTTTTAAAGACGAAAAATAAACAAAATCATAAAAAATAGAATATTCGTCAAAAAATGGTGCCGTTTGTTACATTAATTCTTAAAAATCGTATATTAATTTTAGAATGTAAAATATAAATAAAAATGTAAATTTTTTACCCATCCTGGCTCCTGGACACCCCACTATGTGAGTCGGGGGCTTTTTCACAGCGTTTTACTTTTTTTTTTGTCATTTTTTGAGGCCACTTTTTTGCAGGCATGCCCAGAAAAATGTAAGGATGGCGTATGCAAAATTTCATAATTGTTTGATGTCATTTTTATTTTATTTTATTTTTCAAAGAAAAAAATAAAAAAAATCATAAAAAATAGAATATCCATCAAAAAAATGGTGCCACTTATTGCATTATTTCCTAAAAATTATATTTTAATTTTAGAATGCAAAAAATAAATAAAAATGTAAATTTTTTACACATCCCGGCCCCAGGGCGCTCCATTACGCGGGCCGAGGGCTTTTTGACAGTGATTACTTTTTCTTGTCATATTTTGAGCCCATTTTTTTGTAGGCATGCCCAAAAAAATGTAAGGATCCTATCTGCAAAACTTCATAATTTTTTAAAATCATTTTTATTTTATTTTATTTTTAAAAATGAAAAATAAAATAAATCATAGAAATTAGAATATTCATAAAAAAATGGTGCCGCTTGTTGCATTAATTCTTAAAAATCGTATGTTAATTTTAGAACACAAAACATAACTAAAAATGTAAAGTTTTGACCCATCGCGTCCCCTGGGCGCCACACTACGCGGGCCAGGGGCTTTTTGACAACGTTTTACTTTTTTATCATTCTTTGAGGCCATTTTCTGCAGGCATGCCCAAAAAAAAAAGATTGTGTCTGCAAAATTTCATAATTTTGTGACGTCATTTTTATTTTATTTCATTTTTCAAAGTCAAAAAATAAAGAAAATCGTAAAAAATAAAATATTCATCAAAAAATGGTGTCGCTTGTTGCATGAATTTTCAAAAATCATATATTAATTTTGGAATACCAAATGTAAATAAAAATGTAAATTTTTTAGCCATCCCTGCCCCTGGGCACCCCACTACGCGGGTCGTGGGCTTTTTGATTGCGTTTTACTTTTTTGTCATTTTTTGAGGCCATTTTTTGCAGGTAGGCCCAGAAAAATGAAAGGATCGTGTCTGGAAAATTTGATAATTTTATGACATCATTTTTATTTTATTTTGTTTTTCAAAGATGAAAACTAAAGAAAATCATAAAAAATAGAATATTAGTCAAAAAATGGTGTCGCTTGTTACATTGATTCCTAAAAATAGTATATTAATTTTATAATTCAAAACATAAATATAAATATAAATTTTTGACCTATCCCGTCTCATGGGCACCCCACTACGGGACCCAAAGCCTTTTTGATAGTGTTCCACTTTTTTGCCATTTTTCCAGGCCATTTTTTGGAGGCATGCCCAAAAAAATGTAAGGATCGTGTTTACAAAATTTCATAATTTTGTGACGTCGTTTTTATTTTATTTTATTTTTCAAAGATGAAAAATAAAGAAAATCATAAAAAATAGAATATTAGTCAAAAAATGGTGTCGCTTATTGCATTAGTTCCTAAAAATCATATACTAATTTTAGAATGTAAAACATAAATAAAACTATAAATTTTTTACCCATCCCGTCCCATGGGCGCCCCACTACGGGACCCGGGGGCTTTTTGATAGTGTTAACTTTTTTTTGTCATTTTTTGCAGGCATGCCTAGAAAAATGTAAGGATCGTGTTTATAAAATTTCATAATTTTGTGACGTCATTGTTATTTTATTTTATTTTTTAAAGATAAAAAATAAAGAAAATCATAAAACATAGAATATTCATCAAAAAATGGTGTCGCTTATTGTATTCATTTTTAAAAATTGTATATTAATTTTGGAATGCAAAACATAATTAAAAATGTAAATTTTTTAACTATCCCTGCACCTGTGCGCCCCACTACGCGGGCTGCGGACCTTTTGACTGGGTTTTACTTTTTTGTTTTCATTTTTTTAGGCCATTTTTTGCATGCGTGTCCAGAAAAATGAATGGATCATGTCTGGAAAATTTGATAATTTTATGACATCATTTTTATTTCATTTCATTTTTCAAAGATGAAAAATAAAGAAAATCATAAAAAATAAAATATTAGTCAAAAAATGGTGTCACTTATTGCATTAATTCTTAAAAATCGTACATTAATTTTAGAATGCAAAACATGAATAAAAAGATAAATTTTTGATCCATCCCAGCCCATGGGCACCCCACTACGGGAGCCGGGGGCTTTTTGACAGTGTTTTACTTTTTTTGTCATTTTTTGAGGCTATTTTTCTATGCATGTCCAAAAATATGTAAGGATCATGTGTGCAAAATTTCATAATTTTGTGACGTTGTTTTTATTTTATTTTATTTTTCAAAGACAAAATATAAAGAAAATCATTAAAAATAGAATATTCATAAAAAATGGTGCTGCTCGTTCCATTAGTTCCTAAAAGTCATATATTAATTATAGAATGCAAAACATTAATAAAAAATTTAAATTTTTGACCCATCCCGGCCCCGAGGCACCCCACTACGCTAGCTGGGGGCTTTTTGACAACGTTTTACTTTTTTTGTCACTTGTTAAGACCACTTTTTCCAGGCATGGCAGGAAAAATGTAAGGATCATGTCAACAAAATTTCATAATTTTGTGACGTCGTTTTTATTTTATTTTATTTTTCAAATACGAAAAATAGAGAAAATCATAAAAAATAGAATATTCATCAAAAAAATGGTGTTGCTTGTTGCACTAATTCTTAAAAATCATATATTAATTTTGGAATGCAAAACATAAATAAAACTATAAATTTTTGACCCATCCCGGCCCATGGGCGCCCTACTACGCGAGCCAGGGGGTTTTTGATAACGTTTTACTTTTTTTTGCCATTTTTTAGGCCATTTTTTACAAGCATGCCCAGAAAAATGTAAGGATCGTGTTTGTAAAATTTCATGATTTTGTGACGTCATTTTTATTTTATTTTATTTTTTAAAACTGAAAAATAAAAAAATCATAAAAAAAAGAATATTCATAAAAAAACATGGTGCTGTTTGTTGCATTAATTCCTAAAAATTGTATGTTAATTTTAGAATGCAACACATAAATAAAATTTTAAAATTTTGACACATCCCGGCCCCAGGGCGCCCCAATATGCGGGCCGCGAGCTTCTCTACAATGTTTTACTTTTTTTGTTATTTTTGAGGTTATTTTCTGCAGGCATGCCTAACAAAATGTAGGAATCATGTCTGCAAAATTTCATAATTTTGTGACGTCATTTTTATTTTATTTTATTTTTCAAAGATAAAAAATGAAGAAAATCATAAAAAATAGAATATTCATGAAAAAATGGAGCCACTTGTTGCATTAATTCCTAAAAATCGTATATTAATTTTGGCATGCAAAACATAAGTCAAAGTGAAAATTTTGACCCATCCCGACCCCTAGGCACCCCACTACGCGAGTCGGGGGCGTTTTGACAGTGTTTTAATTTTTTATGTCATTTTTTAGGCCACTTTTTGCAGGCATGCGCTGAAAAATGTAAGGATCGCGTCTACAAAATTTCATAATTTTGTGACGCCGCGTTTATTTTATTTTATTTTTTAAAGATGAAAAATAAAAAAAACATAAAAAATAAAATATTCATTAGAAAATGGTGCCGCTTGTCGCATTAATTCCTAAAAATCGTATATTAATTTTAGAATGCAAAATATAAATAAAAATATAAATTTTTTACCCATCCTGGCCCCTGGGCACCCCACTATGCGAGCCGAGGGCTTTTTCACGGCGTTTTACTTTTTTTATCATTTTTTGAGGTCATTTTTTTTTGCAGGCATGCCCAGAAAAATGTAAGGATGGTGTCTGTAAAATTTCATAATTTTGTGACGTCCTTTTGATTTTATTTTAATTTTCAAAGATGAAAAATGTAGAAAATCATAACAAATAAAATATCATCAAAAAAATGGTGCCGCTTATAGCATTAATTTCTAAAAATGGTATATTAATTTTAGAATGCAAAATATAAATGAGAATACAAATTTTTGACCCATCCCGGTGCATGGGCGCCCACTATGCGAGCCGGGGGTATTTTGAAAGCGTATGATATTTTTTTTTTATCATTCTTTTAGGCCATTTTTTGTAGACATGCCCAGAAAAATATAAGGATCGTGTCTGTAAAATTTTATAATTTTGTGATGTCATTTTTATTTTATTTTATTTTCTAAAGTGAAAAAATAAATAAAATCATAAAAAAATATATTATTCATCCAAAAATAGTGCCGCTTCTTGCATTAATTCCTAAAAATCGTATGCAAAACATAAATAAAAATGTAAGGTTTTTACCCATCCCAGCCCCTGGGCGCCCCCCTACGCGGGCCGTGGGTTTTTTGAGAGCGTTTTACTTTTTTTGTCATTGTTTGAGGCCAGTTTTTGCTGGTATGCCTAGAAAAATGTAAAGATCGTGTCTGCAAAATTTCATAATTTTGTGACATCGTTTTTAGTTTATTTTATTTGTTAAAGATGAAAAATAAATAAAGTCATAAAAATAGAATATTCATAAAAAATGGTGCCGCTTGATGCATTAATTCCTCAAAATCATATATTAATTTTAGAATGCAAAACATAATTAAAAATGTAAATTTTTTATCCATCCCGTCCCATGGGTGCCCCACTACGCGAGCTGGGTGCTTTTTTATAGCGTTTTACTTTTTTTTACAATTGTTTCTAGCCATTTTTTGCATGCATGCCCAGAAAAATATAAGGATAGTGTCTGTAAAATGTCATAATTTTGTGACGTTGTTTTTATTTTATTTTATTTTATTTTGTAAAGACGAAAAATAAAGAAAATCATACAAAATAGAATTTTCATAAAAAAATCGTGTTGTTTGTTGCATTAATTCCTAAAAATTGTATGTTAATTTTAGGATGCAACACATAAAGAAAAATTTCATGTTTTGACCCATCCCGGCCCCAAGGAGCCCTAGTACGCGGGCTGCAAGCTTCTCTACAATGTTTTACTTTTTTTGTTATTTTTTGAGGTTATTTTTTGCACGCATGCCTAACAAAATGTAGGAATCATGTCTGTAAAATTTCATAATTTTGTGACGTCATTTTTATTTTATTTTATTTTTCATAGACAAAAAAGAAAGAAAATCATTAAAAATAGAATATTCATTAAAAAGTGGTACTGCTTGTTGCATTAATTTTTAAAAATCGTATATTAATTTTAGAATGCAAAACATAAATAAAAATGTAAATTTTTTTACCAATCCCGGCCCCTGGGCGGCCCACTACTCTAGCCGGGGGCTTTTTGAGAGTGTTTTATGTTTTTTTGTCATGTTTAGGCCATTTTATGTATGCATGCCTAGAAAACTCTACGGATTGTGTCTGCAAAATTTCATAATTTTGTGACGTCATTTTTATTTTATTTTATTTTTTAAAGACAAAACATGAAGAAAATCATAAAAAATAGAATATTCATGAAAAATAGAGCCGCTTGTTGCATTAATTCCTAAAAATCGTATATTAATTTTGGCATGCAAAACATAAGTAAAAGTAAAAATTTTGACCCATCCTGACCCCTAGGCACCCCACTACGCGAGCCGTGGGCTTTTTGACAGCGTTTTAATTTTTTATGTCATTTTTTAGGCCACTTTTTGCAGGCATACGCTGAAAAATGTAAGGGTCGTGTCTATAAAATTTCATAATTTTGTGACGTCGTGTTTATTTTATTTTATTTTTTAAAGATGAAAAATAAAAAAAAACATAAAAAATAGAATATTCATCAAAATATGGTGCTGCTTGTTGCATTAATTCCTAAAAATCGTATATTAGTTTTTGAATAAAAAATTTAAATAAAAAATTTAAATTTTTGGCCCATCCCGGCCCCTTGGCGCCCTACTATGCGGGCCAGGGACTTTTTGACTGCATGATACTTTTTTGTCATTGTTTGAGGCCATTTTCTGCAGGCATGCCCAGAAAAATGTGAGGATTATGTCTTCAAAATTTCATAATTTTGGGACGTCCTTTTTATTTTATTTTAATTTTTAAAGATGAAAAATGTAGAAAATTATAACAAATAGAATATTCATCAGAAAAATGGTGCCACTTGTAGCATTAATTTCTAAAAATTGTATATTAATTTTAGAATGTAAAATATAAATGAAAATATAAATTTTTGACCCATCCCGGTCTATGGGTGCCCCATTATGCGAGTCGGGGGCATTTTGATAGGGTT
The DNA here is from genome assembly GCF_000414095.1 of Morus notabilis. Lineage (NCBI taxonomy): Eukaryota > Viridiplantae > Streptophyta > Magnoliopsida > Rosales > Moraceae > Morus > Morus notabilis. The sequence continues at coordinate 215,479 of NW_010365213.1, forward strand.
TTATATATTTTTTTTTATCATTCTTTTAGGTCATTTTTTGCAGACATGCCCAGAAAAATATAAGGATCGCGTTTGTAAAATTTCATAATTTTGTGACGTCTTTATTTTATTTATTTTTCAATGTGAAAAAATAAAGAAAATCATAAAAAATATAATATTCATAAAAAAATAGTGCCGCTTGTTGCATTAATTCCTAAAAATCGTATGCTAATTTTGGAATGCAAAACATAAATAAAAATGTAAGGTTTTTACACATCCTAGCCCCTGGGTGCCCCCTACGCGGGCTGCGGGTTTTTTGGGAGCGATTTACTTTTTTTTGTCATTGGTTGAGGCCAATTTTTGCTGGTATGCCTAGAAAAATGTAAGGATCGTGTCTGCAAAATTTCATAATTTTGTGACGTCGTTTTTAGTTTATTTTATTTTTTGAAGATGAAAAATAAAAAAAATCATAAAAAATTGAATATTCATAAAAAATGGTGTCGCTTGTTGCATTAATTCTTCAAAATCATATGTTAATTTTAGAATGCAAAACATAAATAAAAAAGTAAATTTTTTATCCATCCGGCCTATGGGTGCCCCACTACGCGAGCTGGGTGCATTTTGATAGCGTTTTACTTTTTTTTTTTTGTACAATTTTTCTAGCCATTTTTTTTTCATGCATGCCTAGAAAATATATAATGATAGTGTTTGTAAAATTTCATAGTTTTGTGATGTAATTTTTATTTTATTTTATTTTTCAAAGACGAAAAATAAAGAAAATCATACAAAATAGAATATTCATCAAAAAATGGTGCCGCTTGCTGCATTCATTCCTAAATATTGTATGTTAATTTTAGAATGCAAAACATAAATAACAATTAAAAGTTTTGACCCATCAAGGCCACTGAGCACCCCACTAGGCGGGCCCTGGACTTTTTGACAACGTTTTACTTTTTTTTTTTGTCTTTTTAGGCCATTTTTTGGAGACATGCCCAGAAAAATATAAGGATCGTGTCTAAAAAACTTCATAATTTAGTGACATCGATTTTATTTTATTTTTTTTTAAAGATGAAAAATAATGAAAATCATAAAAAATAGAATATTCATCAAAAAATGGTGCCGCTAGATGCATTCATTTGTAAAAATTGTATGTTAATTTTAGAATGTAAAACATAAATAAAATTTAAAAGTTTTGACCCATCCCGCCCCTGAGCACCCCACTAGGCGGGTCGCGGGCTTTTTGACAGCGTTTTACTTTGTTTTGTCATTTTTTGAAGCCATTTTTTGCAGACATGCCTAGAAAAATATAAGGATTGTGTCTATAAAATTTCATAATTTTGTGACATCATTTTTATTTTATTTTTTTTTTCAAAGACGAAAAATAAAAATTCATAAAAAATAGAAGATTCACCAAAAAATGGTGCCGCTTGTTGTATTAATTCCTAAAAATCGCATATTAATTTAAGAATGTTAATCATAAATAAAAAATTTAAATTACCCATTCCGGCCCTTGGGCCCCTGGGCACCCCATTACGCGAGTTGAGAGCTTTTTGACAGCGTTTTATGTTTTTTTGTTATTTTTGAGGTAATTTTTTACAAGCATGCCCGAAAAATGTAAGGATTGTGTATGTAAAATTTCATAATATTGTGACGTCGTTTTATTTTATTTTATTTTTCATAGACAAAAAAATAAAGAAAATCATAAAAAGTAAAATATTCATAAAAAAATAGTGCTGCTTGTTGTATTAATTTCTAAAAATCGTATATTAAGTTTTGATTGAAAAACATAAAGAAAAAATTTAAATTTTTGACCAATCCCAGCCCCTAGGCGCCTACTATGGGGGTGGGGGCTTTTTGACAACGTGTCACTTTTTTTGTCATCTTTTAAGGCCATTTACTACAGGCATGCCCAGAAAACTGTAAGGATCGTGTCAGAAAAATTTCATAATTTTGTGACGTCGTTTTTCTTTTATTTTATTTGTCAAAGACGAAAAATAAAGAAAATCATAAAAATATAATATTTATCAAAAAAGGGTGTCGTTTGTTGCATTACCTTCCAAAAATCTTGTATTAATATTAGAATAGAAAACATAAAAAAAATGTAAAGTTTTGACCCATCTCAGCCACCTGGGCGCCCCATTACGCAAGGCACAGGCTTTTTGACAGGGTTTTACATTTTTTTGTCATTTTTAGGCCATTTTTTGTGGGCATGCCCAGAAAAATATAAGGATCGTGTCTGTAAAATCATTTAACTTTGTGACATCATTTTTATTTTATTTTTCAAATACAAAAAATAAAGAAAATCATAAAAATAGAATATTCATCAAAAAATGGTGCCGCTTGTTGCATTAATTCCTAAAAATTGTATATTAATTTTAGAATTCAAATTATAAATAAAAAATTTAAATTTTTGACCCATCGCGGTCTCTGGGCGCCCCAATACGTGAGCCGGGGACTTTTTGATAGCGTATTGCTTTTTTTGTCATTTTTTGAGGCCATTTACTGCAGGCATGTCCAGAAAAATGTAAGGATCGTGTCTGCGAAATATCATAATTTTGTGACGTCATTTTTATTTTATTTTATTTTTCAAAGACGAAAAATAGAGAAAATCATAAAAAATAGAATATTCATAAAAAATAGTGCTGCTTATTGCATTAATTCCTAAAACTTGTATAATAATTTTAGAATGCAAATTATAAAAAAAAAATCTACATTTTTTACTCATCCCGGCCCCTGAGTTCCCCGCCACGCGAATCGGGGGTTTTTTCACAGCGTGTTACTTTTTTTTTTGTCATTTTTTGAGGCATTTTAGTGCAGACATGCCCCGAAAAATGTAAGGATCGTGTCTGCAAAATTTTAAAATTTTGTGACGTCGTTTTCAGTTTATTTTATTTTTCAAAGATGAAAAATAAAGAAAATCATAAAAAATAGAATATTCATCAAAAAATGGCGCCGCTAGTTGCATTAATTTCCAAAAATCTTATATTAATTTTAGAATGCAAAACACAAATAAAAATGTAAGGTTTTGACCCATCCCAGCACCTGGGCGCCCCACTACGAGGGACGTAGGCTTTTTGAAAGGGTTTTACATTTTTTTTTGGTCATTTTCGAGGTTATTTTTTGCAGGGATGGCTAGAAAAATGTAAGAATCGTGTCTGCAAAATTTTATAATTTTGTGACGTCGTTTTTAGTTTATGTTATTTTTTAAAGATGAAAAATAAAGAAAATCATAAAAAATAGAACATTCATCTATAACGGTGTCGCTTATTGTATTAATTCTTTAAAATTATGTATTATTTTTTGAATCTAAAACATAAATAAAAATGTAAATTTTTTACCCATCCGGGCCTCTGGGTGCCCGACTACACGGGCAAGGGGGCTTTTTGAGAGCGTTTTTCTGTTTTTTTTCAATTTTTGAGGCCTTTTTTTTGCAGCTTCACCCAGAAAAATGTAAGGATCGTATCTGTAAAATTTCACAATTTTTTGATGTCATTTTATTTTATTTTATTTTTCAAAAATGAAAAACAAAGAAAATCATAAAAAAATAGAATCTTCATCAAAACATGGTGCCACTTGTTGCATAAATTCCTAAAAATCGTATATTAATTTTAGAATGCAAAATATAAATAAAAAATTTAAATTTTTAACCCATCCCGGCCCCTGGGCGCCCCACTGCGCGGGCTAGGGTGCTTTTTGAGAGCATTCTTTTTCATTTTTGAGGCCTTTTTTTTCGGGCATGCCCAGAAAAATGTAAGGATCGTATATGCAAAATTTGATAATTTTTTGACGTCGTTTTTATTTTATTTTATTTTTCAAAGATGAAAAATAAAGAAAATCATAAAAAATAGAATATTTATCAAAAAATGGTTTCGCTTGTCGCATTAATTTCTAAAAATGTTATATTATTTTTTGATTGCAAAACATAAATAAAAAGTTAAATTTTTTACGCATCTAGCCCCTAGGCGCCCCACTAGGCGGGCTGGAGACTTTTTGACAGCGTTTTCCCTTTTTTTGTCATTTTAAACCCATTTTTTGCAGGCATGCACAGAAAAATGTAAGGATCTCCTCTGCAAAATTTCATAATTTTGTGGCGTCGTTTTTATTTTATTTTATTTTTCAAAGAGGAGAAAAAAGAAAATCATAAAAAATAGAATACTCATCAAAAAATGGCGCTGCCTGTTGAATTAATTGCTAAAAATCATATATAAATTTTAGAATGTAAAACAAAAATAAAAAATTTAAATTTTTGACCCATCCCAACCCCTGGGTGCCCCAATACGCGGGCTAGGGGGTTGTTTGATGGCGTTTTACTTTTTTTTTTTTTTTTTTTTTTTCATTTTTAGGCCAGTTTATGTAGTCATGCCCAGAAAAATGTAAGGATGGTGTCTGCAAAATTTTATAATTTTTTGACATCATTTTTATTTTATTTTATTTTCAAAGTTGAAAAATAGAGAAAATCGTAAAATATAGAATACTCGTCAAATAATGGTGCCATTTGTTGCATTCATTTCTAAAAATCATGTATTAATTTTAGAATGCAAAACATAAATAAAAATGTAAATATTTGACCCATCCCGGCCCCTAGGCACCCCACTACGTGAGCAAGGGGCTGTTATACAACATTTTTCTTTTTTTTTTCTTTTTTTTGGCCTTTTCTTTGCAAGCATGCACAGAAAAAAGTAAGGATCGTGTCTGTAAAATTTCATAATTGTTTCACGTTGTTTTTATTTTATTTTATTTTTCAAAGATGAAAAATAAAGAAAATCATAAAAAATAGAATATTCATCAAAAAATGGTGTTGCTTGTTGCATTAATTCCTAAAAATTGTATATTAACTTTAGAATGCAAAACATAAATAAAAATGTAAATTTTTGACCCATCCCGGCCCCTAGGCGGCCCACTATGCGTGCCGGAGGCTTTTGAACAGCGTTTTACTTTTTTGTCATTTTTTAGGCCATTTTTTGCCGGCATGCCCAGAAAAATGTAGGGATCGTGTCTGGAAAATTTCATAATTTTTTGACGTCGATTTTATTTTATTTTATTTTTCAAAGGTGACAAATAAAGAAAATCATAAAAAATAGAATATTCATAAAAAATTGGTGCCACTTATTGCATTAATTCCTAAAAATCGTATATTAATTTTAGAATGCAGAACATAAATAAAAATGGAAAATTTTTATTTCGGCCCCTGGGAGCCCCACTACGCAAGCCGATGGCTTTTTGACACTGTTTTATTTTTTTTGTCATTTTTTGAGGCCATCTTTTGCGAGCATGCCCAGAAAAATGTTAGGATCGTGTCTGCAAAATTTCATAATTTTTTTACGTAATTTTTATTTTATTTTATTTTTTAAAGATGAAAAATAAAAAAAATCATAAAAAATAAAATATTCATAAAAAATTATGCCACTTGTTGCATTAATTCTTAAAAATCGTATATTAATTTTAGATTGTAAAAAAAGGGTAATAAATTTGTTACGCCATGCACGTTATACCTAATCATCACACATGCACACCTACGAGAAAGTTCAGGCGCGCAAATCTTTCCTGGTCCATTTTATTTTTTCAAAGCATCTTTAACATAAGTTTCAATTTACGTGTCAATGCCAAAATTTGGCATCTAACTGGAAGATCATATCCAATTGAATGTTATGTTTGGTGCAAAATGTAATTATACTTGATGAAAAATTTATCACCAAATATAACAAATATTAAATTTTACATTTAATTGCTATTGGTTGGTAAGTCTTTCTTTTTAACAATTACAATATTTTGATTTTGAAATTATATATCATTTTAAAACTTAATAAATGTGACAAAAAGTGGATATAGCATTTAAATTAGCACTATACATTGGAGCATAAAATAAAATAGCATATCAAGATGTCAGTTTTATAAAATTTAAAGTCAAATATAGCATTGACATTGACATTTACATTGGAGAGAGTCTTAATTGGATCCTTTTGAGACTTAGTTTATCAAAGTCAAATGGCTAAGTATGTATACAAAGTAGCAACTAACTATCATGGCTAGACAAATTCAGTATCTGTGACTGTGGTAATCGAAATATTTAGTCCTTGTTAGCAATAAGAGAAAATAAATTTTCATTTTCGTAGTCTTTATGTATTATAAATAGAATCATATTGTCAAGGATTTTATTTTATTTTATTTTTTTATGAGCACACCGTGCAATATTCATCACTCTTGTTAGGGCTACATCATACATGGTTCACATCACCTTGATTACATATTAATATTATTCAATTTTTCATCTAATTTTCTTTTTCTATTAGAGGGGTAGGTCGCTCAGGTCGGATTAGAATTGTGCATCGGTTTAAGAATTGTTAGGGCACACTTGACATGATAAAGGAAAACGGTTACATATGCCTTTTAAAAAAATAAAATACAACAATATTTCAAATATAGGATATCATTAACTTCTATATGAAGAGGATTCTATGTTGCCAAACGGCGCAATTCTGCTTTTTTTGCATATGTCATTTAGTGGAAGATATTGGCCGTGAAGAATCGATGCGATGTCGTTTAGCGACGACTTTCTCTAAAGAGAGAAGACTATATTTGAAAATTTGTGGACTTTTGGTGTTTCGGATTTCTTCCCGTATGTGCATCGTCATAATTAATTAGCCCCTAAAAAAAAAAAAAAAGAATCAAAGGAAACCAAGGAAAAATACGAAAAAGAAAGAAAGAAAGAAAGAAAATTCCAAAAAAAATATATATATATTTTCTGTTTCAACTTCCCCATATGGGACAAAATTTCATGTGCATTTGCCTATAAATACTCATGATCTCTATATGACCTTCCTGTATTCTCATTTCTTAAATTTTCTTCCTCCAATATAGTTCTATTTTCTTCCTCCAATATAGTTCTATTTTCTTCTTTCCTTTCAGTTTAACAAGGCTCCTCAATATTATCTTATAAACCTCTTAGTCTATCTCTTTCATATTGTTGATCACTCTCTCTTTTGCCCCTCATTGATCAGCTACCTTCAGGCTGCAGGCAAAACTGAAGAAAGCCATTGCTGCAGGCAAAGTATGTATCGATTTCACATACCTTTTTCACTCGATGTTTTTATTTTTTATTTTTATTTTTTTAAGTTACCAATATAAATGTGTGCTTTTCTTCATTTGTTATTTCTCATATTTAGTTACATTATCTTAATCGCTAATAAGCCACATTTTTACATCTATACGCCATACTTTACACGATCCTCTATAAAAATTAAAACTTTATCAATTACAAATGTGAGGATTAATCTGTTAATTAGTTTGTTTACCTATGTGTTTCTCTCTGTCTCTATCTTTTTCTTTTGCCCTTATGTTGATGGCCTTGATTATCTGTAATTTTTCTCTTTATGTGATTATTCCATGATTGTGTGGCCGGATTATCATATATACTTGGTCGAAAAAGGTAAAATCTAGAGTGGTCGTGTTCTCAAGATGTACTATGTACTTGACCACATCGTAGATAAATAAATAAATAGATAAATAAATAAAATGACGTATTGTTTTTTTCTTTTTTCAGAAGAAGTCTTTTTTCCTTATCGTAAATGAAACTCAAAGTTGACCAGGTTTTTGTGTTGTCTTGGATTTGCACTTAGGAGTAGTGTGAGTTGGTTCACTCGATGGTTTTTGTCGAGTTTTGACAGGGGAAAGATATTAGCCTTAGGGCGTTGCTCATGATTAGCAGGTGGCACAAATACCTTTAAATGCGATCTTGTGCACTCACTATATCCGAGGGCTTGATCTATATGGAAAATTCGGATGTATCTGACGCACCTCACCAAATATTTGTAACCTTTTTGTGGCTAAATCAACTTTTTCTGTATTTGAAAAAGCTATTTTTTAACCGAGAAAATTACTTTAACTGTAGGAATATTTTTGAATTGTTAGATTTTCATCGAGTTTCTTTAAATACTATATCTTATATATATATATATATAATATCATTTTATTACAATCTTACAGTTCAAAACTGCATTTAAATAGTACAATATTTTTTTTCCTATTATATAATTCTCTAATTTTTCCATTTAAACTCAGAAAATGTATTTAGTGCAACTTTCAGAAAACTAAAATGGTATCAAAAAGTCTTTTAAATTTAGAAAAAGGTAAAATGTAAGAAAATTACAAGAATATTTGGAGAATTTATCTATACCGTTATAGTGGTCAGAACTAAGTCTCGTAATTTGAATCTAGTATGATTCTAATATTATTTGACAATGTATAATTATGCCGTACTAATATATTTTTTTTACCCTTCCTCTAAAATTCTCCAAAATATGTATGCCACCGTTAGATTATATAATCGTCACTATAATTTAAATATTTGAAATTGTATTATAAATCCCTCAACTCTTAATCGACAATAAAATTCTTTACTTTTTATTTTTATGTTTCTTTATGTTAAATATTCATATATATATATATATTTGAAAACTATGCAAATTTTAATCATGTGCTTAGTACAATAGTGATTAACATATAATTCTTTTCAATCTTCTATTATTGGTTTGTATAAATCTAACAGTGAGATCAGCCTCACCCCCATACTTCTAAACTAAATATTAATTAGGAAAGACCACACAAAGAATACTTGGCATGACTTTTCTTAGCGATCCAAATTTGGGGACTGAATTTGGCCAAATAGGATATAATCCCAATCCCAAGGTTTTACCAGGCATCATAATCATTCCACCTTTTTGTCAAACTAATTACCTTATTGCGTGACACACACACACACACACACACACATGTTAATTTTAATATTTCTAGTTATGCAATCAGAAAGAATCAAAATGGACAACATCGACCCGGCTGCTGTTCAAGAAGGACTTCCTTCAGAGTTGAACTCAATTTTTAATGAGATGGAGTTGGTTAACAACGAGGCTACCCAGAAGACTGATCTGATACAACAAAGCGAAACTGGAATTGACATGTCCAACAATGTACGTTTATGTTAAAACATTTTTCTTTATTTTTTCTGTCTCTTGTATTTCAACACCACTAAATTTCAATTCCAACACTCCTCAATTCTTATAACTAATAAAAAAAAAGGTACATAGAAGATATGTCCGAATAACCTTTATTGTATATATAGGTGCAGGATCAAGATCGGCAGAATCTGCAAGAGCAGGCTGAAGGGGGATCATCATGTGGGAGCAGTACTGACGAGCAGCCTCTGGCGGATAATGATCAAGCAATAAGCTCGGGGAACAAGACGGAAAACGTCGCCGTTTCAGCATTTACTAATACTAGTAGTATTACCGTATCTGACCCAGATCTAGCTCATGAGAATATTGGACCAAACATGGCACCAACGGGGACTTCATCTTCTGATGATAACCCTTCAATGTCGGGGACACCGGTAACCAACTCAATTAATGAAATGTGTAGTACAATATATTATATGCTTTGTTTAATTGTTAATGCTAGAATGATCATCTTCTAATTAGTTTGATTACTTGATGTGTAATTGTTGGCATGCCAAAATTTCTCTTTCAAGTTGCCCCGTAATTACCAATATCTTTGTTACTACTTTTCACTTGGCTATATCACCTGATCGTTTCTACATGCCGTTTTATTTCATTGAAATGTGAGATAATTTCTACTGTGCACAAATGAAACATATGTTTATTTTTGCTTGTTTTCGTTTGCCTTCATAATATATAGGGTTGTTTTTTTGTGTGGTATTTTTCTTTTGTAATATGGTTTGGCCCTGTGCATGGACTCTGAATTTTTTTTTTTTTTTTTTTTTTTTTCTGATTTACCCTTTTAATAAATTAGACTGAGGTTTTATTAAGTTGCTTGTACGTGCCAACTTATTGGAACGTGTTAATTTTTTTCCTTTAGTTTAAAAAAAAAACACGCTCTTAGGTAACCTATGATAATTGTGAATATGTTAGTCAGGAATTTTTATTAATTGCTTATGATGTTTAAATGATTTTGACTACTAATTTTATTTATTATGCTGATGATCGATCAGGATGATGTTTCGGAGCTTGGACTGCCCCAGAACCAGAATTTGGACCTTACGAATCATGCACAGAATAAAAGTGGAGGTGAAAATATCTCCGGCACTCCACTTCTTAATGATCCAAACTTGCAGCCATTGGGAACTATTTACTCCTCCAATCTTGTATTAACAGGAGCACCCCAACAACATCCTCCAATAATGGTATTTATTAATTACATCAATACTCGAATCCTATACACTGATCTCTTTGTTTTCTGTGAATTTATATGTGTATAATATATATATATTACTTAAACTATGATTCTTGATTCTAACGTTTGAAATTCAATCTTTTTGTGAGAAAAAAATACTGTAACAGAATCAATTATTTAAGTTTGAGTATATAAAACAAACGGACCCTTAATTATTTTGTTGATCTTATGTGGTTGTGTGTTAATATAGTAATAGGCATCTTGTTCCAAAAGAAAATAATAAAAAAAAAATGGTCCTCCCTTATAATGATATTCTATTGTATATAGGACAACCCACACCCAGAGCTGAGGTCATTGGTTGGAAGTAACTGGTCCAACATAAAACATTCTGCAAACTCTCGTCAGAACCTGATGATGATGCAACCTCCATTTTCAAGCTTTCAACTTCACAGCCCAAATCGCTCGCTTGAGATTACTTCTCCGAGTGTGATAGATATTCCAAGATTATCATCCTTCTTCAATGGAATTTCACTCCCGGTAGTTACGGCATGTGTCATCTATTCCTACTGAAATTAAGTTACATTATGTGTAACATATATCAATAAAAAAAAAAAAAAAAACTAATTACCTGTGCCATTGATTTGTAATATATATATATATATATATATATATCAAATTCAGATGGGAATGTCAATGGCACAAGACACTGCGGTTCTTCAATCCTTTCGTCGAGAAGATGATCATCAGCCCAACCTGATTTACCCCTACCATTCGAATGCTTACTCCGAAAATTTTCATCATGGACTTGTTGAGCAACATTTTCCTGCAGTGTATGTTAACAAAACTACGTATAATTTTAGATGATGTTAGTTATGAAAATCTTTATTATTCATCAGTTTCCATGAGTTTTCAACTGCATATATGCTCGAAATTTACTCGATATTTTTAGGTCTCGAAGTATGGGTGCTACTAGTCAATTCGGCACAAACAATGTTCAACCATTCCAAATCTTGTCAAGCAATAATTTCATGGACAACAACATTAGTCAACAACCATCCCCCTACTCAAATTCGCTCCCTCAAAACACTGGTGTAAGTATTTTTATTGGTAACCTGATGCTTAGTTATAAGACTACAAATATTTATATGCACGTTTGTTTCATAACTTAAAACTACAATTTAATCTATATTCTCTCATAAAATTTTGAATTTATGTTCAAATTTATTGTTGAAACCCAACCAAACGGGCCATACAAAAAGTATTACTTAAGATCACTACTAATTTTACATTTAGAGTTGTAATTACTTTGACGTTGTAAATTTGATTATGCTGTAACTAGCAGATGACTGGGACAGGAGTTGCTGATCAAAGTTCTCAACTGATCAACCCACATCAAGCCATTTTCGCTCCCTTCAATATGCTAAATGCTGCTTTCAGTCCGGCGATTACTACTTCTGCGGGATTTTGGTCTATATTTATTTTCATAATTTCTATACATTTTCCAAGTTTTTATTTGATTATATACTAAGCATATAGAGACGAAAAAATGTACTCATTTTGATTTCTCTCATATTTTAGGCCCCAGCAGTTCTTACCTAATCAACCTCAACAATTTAGCCAAGTTCCACCAATGTCAAATATTGCTCATGACACAAATTTGGAATATTCTTCGCCTCATCACGGGTATCTAATCAACATTTTGATATTTTTGTTTTCCTCCAAGTAATTATGCACTGTATATAATAAGTTAATATAAGTATAAATATTTACTGACGCGGTATACGTACGAATCAAGCACACTACAATTTTTTCTTCTTATATAATTTCTTATATTTCTTTTTTGGATGTTTTAGGCCCCAAAATTTGTCGTATTATCATGTTAATCACCAGCCCTCAAATACCGCACCTGCTGTGTATGACCGGCGGCCACTACTCTATAACTCGATGCTGCCTGAAGTCCCTTTCAATCCGAGGTACGTATATTTGTCTTCCATTTTGTGCATAAAACGTGTATATACAAATTATATATATATATATATGTGTGTGTGTGTGTGTGTGTGTTTTTTTTTTTAAATAAAAAAGTAAGAAATAATAATTTTTTTTTTAGAATATACATATATATATATATATACATGTATATGTATATATGTATTATAAACCTTGTCTGTTTAATTAATCAGTCCAGATAGGTCATAGGTGTGTATATATATATGTAGTCGAAACAACTAAAGGGTGATTTATTTATATGAATATTTTAGGCCTTCACAGTTTTCGTATCCTCGTCAACAACTTAACGAAATGCTGCCAAAGACAAACACATCTTTAATACCTGAATCTAATGCCATGTCTTCAAGGTAACATTTTAAAAAAAAAAATCCTTCATTAACTTCATTTCCAATCTCTCTCTCATTTCATCATAATTTTGTGTAAATTAATTAGCTCGTTTTTGTTATACCTTTTTTTTTTTTTTGGCATATCTTAACCTTAATTAGGATCCCACCGACATTGCATACCGGAGTACAACAAGTTAACCAGTCATCGGTGATCCCGAACATGCTCGGTCCACAAGAATATTCTAATAATTCCGTGACACCTCCTAGCGCGACACCTACTAATAGCGGACCTTCCTCAATACTGTCTAGGTAACTAGGTGTAATCTTATTGAATATTTGTTGTTATACAATTTTAATGACAGGAATTAAGTGGAAAAATAGTTATAGTTTGCTTCAGCCAAGCTGTCATTTCTATTAAAGTTAATTTTCTCTCTTTTCCTACTTCCTTTCCCGAAGGTTGTCCAACACTGACCAGCGGCAGATTGAGACACTTTCTAATGCGTGTCCGGCGGAGCGATTTCGTAGCTCCAGCATACCAATGCCTTCCATCCTTACTAGGTAATCAAACCTTTTACATTTTTTCCTTTTCTTTTCGATGAATATACGCGCGCTCAAAATTTTTCCTTTATACGATTTTTAAATATATATATTTTTAAAATATTTTCCTTTATTATTATAGGTCCCGGGCACGCAGCCAACAGACCAATGATCTACTCACTGCAGGGGCAAATAAAAGTGACCCTATTGTATCTTTGATGCAAAGGTAAAATTAATTATTCAACATATTTCAGTTTAAATTTCTTTGATTAATTATAATTCAATCATGCTCTTACTGTATCTATAAAATTTTTAGATCACAGGCTCAAACTCGTCTCCCAATAGAGATTAGTAGTACTAATGTTAATGGCACTATTCCTCCGGATAGTCAGATCCTGAACTCACAAATTGAGCAAGTAATACTCTTTTCTTGCTTATAATTAATTAATAACAGTACATAACAATAACCAATTTCAGAAATTATTTCCATATTTTATAGCACATTGACAAACTTACGTAAAAATATCATTTATATGTAGAACAATCTTAGGCCTCGTTCATTTCACTGATTCGAGTTTAGAATTTGAGTTTTGCTATAATAAAAAGCTCTCAGAAACAGTCACATCTAACTTTTTTACTACAGTAAAAAGCTCTCACATAAAATCACATTTAAACTCGAATTAAAAACTCGAATCAACGAACTAAACGGGTCCTTAATTATCAGCGCAGGAAGGTGGGTATCGGATTACGGGAGTGGCAATTCCCAACCAGAGTGTAACATCATCGATGAAAGAGCTGGTACGTTGCTAGAGTAAAAAAATAAATGTTGATAAATCTCTTATCATTTTATTTTTTTTTTAAGAAAAACTAGTAAAAAAATATTTACCTTGAAGTAATAGTCCAATAGTTTTTTAATTTTTTTTCTTTTGGAAATTTATTTTTAGGGAGAAGCAATATTAGATAGCCATGGACGTCCCCGTGCTACAAAGAGACTTGAAATTGGAGAGTCAATTGCACTGCTGTCCAAACGCGTCAGGGTAAAACTTTTATTCCCTTAAAATTTTAGAAAAATTCTATTATTTTCACAGTCGAATCACAATTCAACATTTTTACTACATTATTTTCTTCCACGAAAATTTAAATTTCAGTTCAAGTTTTCTACTCAAACCTGTGAGAAAAAAAGGGATCGTTTATTAGTAGTATAATTAGTTTCAAATGCAGTATAAGATTTGTTACATTACTTTCGTAATTAGTTATAATTTTAATTATTAATATGTTCAAATCTCGTATAGAGGGATATTCAAGAAGGTGCTAGAAAAGAAAGTAATTCACCGTCAGCCAATGTTGTTTCTCAAAATGTGATCAAGTTCGGGACTTCTCAATCTGAAGAAAACAATGAAGCTGACAGCGCTAATATTTCCAGTCGTCATACTACTGCAAGGTTATATATCTATTTACCTAATTTCAAGCCATGCACAATTAATTTCTAGAATTTTATAAAGCCAAAGAAAAAAAGTCAAAGATATTGACGGAATCTATATTATATATGTGTTGTATTTCAGGAGGACAACAAATGGCGTTTATGACCCAAAATATGAAGAGATGGGTCTTCCTATTGACCCCCATCTCCGAATGTTTGCGGCATTTAACCAAAAACATGGTAATTGCAAATTCCTGAAATATAATTTGGGTCATAATACATTAATTATCTTAATTAACACGAATTTAACCTTTGATTTGCAGGGAGCAAATGAAGGATGGAATTACTAGTTACCGAGACTGGATCAGTAAAAGGGCCTTCTGTGGCTTCTCATGTAATGATTTTTTCTTCTTTCTCCTTAAAGTTATCGAATAAATTTTTCTAGACATTTTCCTCTCTGGATAAATCCAGGAGAGTAGTACTGTTTAATTTTTAATAATTTCCGCTGATGCACTCAGTTAATTTGCCAACAAATTTAAAGTTGGGATCGGTTTTTTATAGAGTAAAGTTGGGATATCCTTTTTATGGAATTAAAGTTGAGTCTTTTATAGATGTTAGTTGGAATTTTTTTTAATGGTAAGATATGTAAGTGTTCGCGTTAACTTTACAACATGTGACATTGATTTACTATTAAATATAAATTAGACAGTTAAAAAATTAATCTAACAGTTAAACGGTAACTCTTACTGATAGTGAAAAAGAGGATTTATATCGTAGAGATTCCTTATATGATTCAATAGTTATATGATAAAGATAGGTAGTGCAGATGTCTAGAAAAAATATATGTTTTCAAGTGAAAACAAGCCAACACTTCTTCGGTCAAATTCTATCGTTGAGGCCTTCAAAAGGCTTCTCTCCTTCCTTTTTGGTAATATTTATTTTGTTAATAACTTAATCTAAGAAATTTGGATTCCAATTCGATTTGTGGTTCCTTGTTCCTTTAATAAAATAGTTTTTTGTTTCTACTTTCTATTCAAAATTTGCTTTTTCAAAATCTTGTACTTTCAGTATTTTTTTTCATTATTAGCCATTTTGGATTCTTATCCCGGTTATATTTGCTCTTATTTAGTCAAATAGTTTTTGTTTTCTATTTTCTGTCCAAAATTTTCTTCTTTTAAAAAATTCGTATTTTCGGTATTTTTTTAGTTGTGCTTCAGTGTTTTGGCTTGCTATTATTCTATTGATGTTTTCTATAATAAGTACGTTAAATGTTGAACTGTTGATGATCGTAAACTCAATATTTATGCGCACTCTACAATAAAATTTCGATAAATGAATGTTTGATAAATTAATAATTTTGATTAAATAATAAAATCTTCTAGTCTCAATTTGGACTAATATACTAAATTAATAATCTTGCTAAAAGCATAAGATAATAATTTTTCTCAAATTCCCTTAAGGGCCAATGAAAATATAAATTAATAATTAATCAAATACAAAAAATAATAAAAAATAACATATAGAATTCATCATGTTAAGGACTATTTTCCTTCTAGGTATTAAATTTGAAAAATATGTACATTAATTTTATTACCATTTTATGTAAAATGTACTTACATTAATTTTTGGCTTCTATCTATTTGGATATAAGATTTATTATATACATTATAACCTTTGAAATTCTATATATAAACATATTAATTTTGACTATATCCATTTTTTTAATTTATTTATAACTTATACATGAATGTTAGTTAAAAGAACAATGCATGTACCAAAGTGGCACATATTATTAAAATATAAAACTCTTCTTAAATAAATAAATATTCATTTACTGATAAATTGATAAATTATTTATTTATTGATAAATTAATAATCTCATTAAAATAATATATTTTCTTAGTCCCAACAATATTATTTTTTAGAGGTTTTACTGTATTCTCAATTTCTGAATTCTACATTATTGGCTAGTTTAGCATTGGTGTGCTGTTAAAATTTTTTTGCTATTGTTTTATTGTTAGTGAGAAGTTACTGTGAAAAGAAGCATATAAGTGTTTGATAATTTTTTTTTTTTTTTTCAAAGCTATTGTGAATACCATAAGTAGAAATTTTAGTGTTTGGTAACTTATGTATAAAATTATTGTGAAGATGTATAATAACTAAGATAGACATACTTTAGCACATATGTTTATAGCTAGTTTCATTTCTATTAAGATCAATATTCATAATATTTGTACACCAAAATCTAAAAAGTATATATGATCTTAATTTGTTATTTAAAACAATTTCTAAATTATAAATTGTAAAATTAATTAATTAATGTTGTTATTTTAAACATTTTGACAAGTATATAAAATGTTTGAGTTAAATTTAACATAGAATATTTATTGAATATTTTAATTTTTAAATAAATATTTAAGAATTTATATTTTTTTAATTTATTTTGAAAAATAAAATAGATAGATAGAGAATTAAGTTTTATTATTAAAGTTATTTTAGTAAATTTGGACAATAATAGCAAAAGTAGCTATGCAAATTAGCAACTAATAACTTGCTTCTCAAATTATGTCATTCGACAGCAGCTTTTAGAAGCTGCTAGACAAAAACACAATTTATTAAACACCCTGTCCTGTTGTAGTTTTTTTTTTCCTCTAAAAACAATACCAAATAGACTCTATGCATGAATTAAACTCTTTTGTTTATTTTGTTACATCACAATCTGCAGAACTCTTCTAATAAAAAAAGGCCCTTCTTCTTCTTCCTTGATGATTTAAAAGGAGCAAAACTTCCCCAGCTGGCCTACTAGAAACTTGGTATCGACATGCCAGAAAAACCAAGGTTGGTTTTAGAGAGCGACATTGGGTTTACAATTACTCATGAACTTGTATACTAATAGAGTTATAGAGGCAACTCAACTGTAAAAGTGTATTTAACGCACGATGATATAGCCGGGAACCAATATATATGTGTGTGTACTTTAATCTACCAATAAAATGCAGTTTTAATTTGGGTGACCCTGACTCGTTTTCCATGCATGACCAATATCCTCAGAAATGCATAAAACGTGGCCAGGTTTGTTAGGCAGTAGCCAAATAATCTATTTAGTAACGGTTTGCCTTTGGGATTTGTTTCACTACTTCAGTTTCAGCATGGTTTTCTATTTTCCTTTTTCTTTATTTTTCTGATCTGCGAGGTTGTCGTTTCAGACTTTCCGTTACTTTCATCAGTAGACCTTTTTTTTTTTTTTTTTTTTTTTTTTTTTTGTGGACTTCTTGTATTTGTTATGACCAATTTGGTGATTTCCTAGTCGGGTAATTATGACAACTAAACAACCGGAAAAATTCAAAGTTAAGTACTTGATTTATACAGCTATCAACTTCATTAATATAATAAATATTGCTACAGCATAGCAGTTTTAAAAATAAATAAAAAAAAATAAAAAATAAAAAACCTATAACATGGCAACATGATACACTGCTACTAAATTAGAAGACTATTTGTTCAACACTTCGGATTGTGTTTGATACGAGAGTTCAAATCAAGATGGTTTTAATTTTGGAACTAGAGCTATGATTTATGATTTAAATTTGGGGTCCAAACCATAGTTCTAGAATTGGAATCATAACCAGAAGTTTGAACCATCCAAAATCAAGGGGAAAGATGGTTTTATTTTTTGAGGTGATTCTGGTTCAAAACATCACATCAAGATTCAAATATTGAAACATAATTATCCAAACTAAACATTGGTTTTCAAAGACCATTTTTTACTTTTTGTAAACAAACAAAGATTTGAACCAGAATCATAGTTTCAGTTCTAGAACTCTCATCACAAACGCAACCTTTAACTCATGGTGATTGGTTAATGTGCCATGTGGGCTGCCAACATAAATCAGTTTGTTGGGCAAAAATTGAGAGAACTTCTATTTTTTGGGGTCAAATTTGAAATTAACCTATTTGTCTTATTCCCTAAGTATCCTTCTACTATAAAGAAACAGGTTACGCTATATAATTAGACTTAAACTGGGGCAAGTTCACATTTTATCTGTTTAATTACCCTTTAATTCCTGCAAAAAAAAAAAAAAAAGGCCAGCTAGAATTGAACAATTAACTATTTGCAATGGCCTATTCACAGAACAATTGTGTCCTATAAATTCTTCCCCTTATTACCATCCTCATAACCATTGTGGCATTGCCTTGATCTTCTCTTCTCTCCCTTGAACATCTTCTTCTCTATATTTTAAGTTCAATATGGCTACGACTAACAGCAACAACAGTAGCCAAAAAGAGAGAAGAGGAAAAGCGGCTGTGGAATTAGCTGCTGAGGATGATCATCAACCTCTCAGTAATCTCAGTGTTAACCTCAAAAATACCACTAATTTGTCCCAAATATTGCCCTCCACTAGCAGCCTTTCTACGGGTGATCAAAACATCAGGTGATCAATTGGTCCAAACCAATTTTGTCGTTTTCCGTCGCATTCGTTAAATTATGTTTATTCCTGTTTAATTACTTGTTAATTAACTTTTGATTTGGAAATCCTGGTGTCACCAGTACTATCAACAACTCTGATTCCGACTCCAGCAGGTTAATTATAATCCCCTTCAAATATGCAATAATATTTCAGCCACTAATATGTATAATCTTTAGTTTAGCCATTTAATTTTTTTTGCCTTGAAAACATTGCAGCGACAGTGAGGATGATCTTGATATGCTAGAGGTGATAATTAATTATCTGTAAATATGAATAGTGCTTTGCTTCTCGCTTTAATATGTGCGTAAGAAACAATTTCAATGTTGTCCCCTAAGGTAAGGTACTTCTGCATGTTGTTTTACATGTATTTACAATTTACAGAGCGTGAGGAAGAAACTTGCCGAGCTATATGTTGGCCAAGAAATTGACATCATACTCGATCGGTTAAGTACTCTCACTTTCTTTGTCCTATAAGCCTATATTAATAATCAGCTGCATGTTATCTCTTATTAATTATCATTGTAATTTTGGTTAATTAGAGCACTTGATCTGATAATTATACTTAGCTTTTTTGTTATGAGTGAATGATCTGATAATTATACTTATCTTTTTTGTACGAGTTCCATTCATACGATCGAAATGGTTTCCAACTACAGGATGGAGGTAATGTACACTTTCCAAGCACAATGAAATATTCCTATCAAAATTCCAAAAATAATTGGGCATACTTCTTTAACGCAGATAGTATTTCCATATGTGCGGACAGTGGTTTAATTTCTAAACCGGTGGTTATTTTCATCTTAATGTTCAGGAGATCTTGAAAGGGCTCGAGGAAGTAAGGCGCGAATTGTCGTACTTACAGCGGAGTCATAGGTACTGTGCTATTGCAGACCTAACATGAACCAGCCTATCTCATCAGGCATACGCAACAGACACAAACACAATCACACACATACATGACATGTTCTTGTTTGCTTGTATCTAATGACTTGATGACTGACTTTAATTTATAACGTGATGTACTTGGGAGCAGTTGCAAGTCTAGCACGGGTGCCTGAACCTGATCCTGCAAGCACGAGGAGGCATAAAGGTGATCAGAAGAGGAGATAGATATGTCGGCTAAATCATCCTAAAACTTGGCCATCTCTATGGCTAACTTTGCTGGATTTTGTATTTCGTACGTCCTTGTGTCATTTGAGTTTGTGCGGTTCATAGACGGTTGGTTTTAGGACCGCCATTTGAGTTTGTGCAGTTCATAGACGGTTGGTTTTAAGACCGTTGGTTTTAGGACCGCAGTCAAGACGCTGCGACATCATATTTTAGCCAAACGTGGAAGGCTCTCCATGTGGTGTTTTGTTAGCTAGGGGTGGCCTTTACACGTTGTCTATGTAGTGAATAATGATGAGAAATCGAATAGTGCTGGTCTAGTTGACGTGGAACAACTCCGATCACTTCTGTAAAATATAAAAATAAAATCAACTCCGATCACCTTTCTTAGCAAACAAATCTACAATGACGGGCATTAAATAAAGAATATACTACTCAAAACCTGGCACTACCACAGGCTTTTGTGTGTTTTATTTTTCTTTTGTTTTTTGTTTTTTCCTTCTTTGGAAAGTATAGAGAGAGTATCAGTTATCAAGAACATATCTTATCTTGTAAGAAAGCAATATAAGACGTACAGATCAGTGAATCAAAATATAATGGTGTATAGATGCTCTAAATAACAAATAAAACTTATAATTTATCATGTTAAAGCGTATTGTTACAAATCTGTGTCCGTCACATAGGTTGCCCAGGGTCGTCGATAAATTTATTTTGTCATATCCTTCCAAACTTTACTTCCATGCTCCCTTTTCTTTACCTGTGTCATGTGTAAAACATGAATGAGTGTGGCTACGAATGAATGATAAGCAATGTAAACTCAGTTTCTAAAGGGTTGGATAATATGTGTTAGCCCAATGTTGAATATTCTCATGTTTTGATGATAACAAACACAATTTATTATGTTACTAATTATTTTATTTTGATTTGTGTATTTAGTATAATTGATATTATAAATCAACTCAAGAAGCATATTGTGGAATACAATGCAAATACATTCAAGTTTAAGAAATGCAATTAAATTGAATTAGGAATTCAAGGCTTGAAGTGTTGAAATACTAAAGATCAACAGCAAACAAACAAAATCAAGCAAGACAAGTTCTAATAGGTTTTTATATCTCCGTAGTCTTGCATTTGATTTTGACTTCATACTATCAATGATTAATTCTTGTTTAGGCTCATGCACACACTCACATTATTCTTTTAAAAATGAGTAAACTAAGTGCATAATAACATTTGGCCTAAAAATGCAATTTTGTGAAGGTTTGCGGCAAAGTCAGTGTCCCGGTTGACCTATATCGTCCGGTGACAGAGAAGGCAAAATCCACCGGTCGACCGGTGGTGCCTCAACCGGTCAACAGCTCCGGTCGACCGGTGCTGCTCAACGGATATTTAATAAGACCGTTGAACAATGAGAATTTAAAATTTGTCTCAATCGGTCAACCGCTCCAGTCGACCGGTTCTGGGCAACAGGCAAAAATAAGACTGTTGGACAGTGAGCTTAAATTGAGAAAAATCATTTTCTCTCATTGTGATTTTTTCTTTCAGACCTTCTAAGGTTCAAACATACTAGAGAATTTATTGAGAGCTTCCAAATCTCTTAAAATCCAAAAAGGTTTCTCTAAAGTGTTAACATAATTATCAATTTCTCTAAATCCTTACTTCATTCTTTCACACATACTTGAGCCTATCTTGAATTCTTTTTTGATAGTGTGATTTCATCATCTCCTAGTCATTTTAATTGTGTAAAACCATTGTTATGAGTATATAACTATGTGCTTCACTATTAACAATCCTTACTTTGGTATTGGGCTTCTTGGTTGGTCGATTTCCGTAGAAAATCGACATTGTATAAGACGTTAGGCGAAGCCTCGGATATAAAGATTCGCCATCTTTGTAAGAGGAGTGATCGTGCGGGAAAGTTGATCGTCTGGAAGAGGCCGAGAGGCAGAATATCTTAGTGACAATGGATGTAGGCAAATTTATTTATCGAACCACTCTAAATCTCGTTTCCATTTCTCTTAACCCTATCTCTCTAATTTCTGCACTTTAATTTGATAGTTGACATTGATTGAATTAACTCTCGGTGATAAGCTTATTAAACTTGTTATATGGTATTAGATTGATTCATCTTGTGCATACTAAGTGTTTGTGTTATTGCATTAACTTACATAATTCTCTGCACACCAAATGTTTAATAAAAGTACTGTGTTGAATTGATTATCTATATTTGTTCTAATCTTTGAATAATTGTATAAATTCTTAAAAAATATTTAAAACTCAATTCACCCCCCTCTTGGGTAGCCTTACTAAGGACAACAATATGGATTGAGAATGCTTATTGATCAAATTAAGAAGAATAATGCTAAAGACGGCAACTCAAAACTCAATTTTTGCGTACCAACCTACATGACATGTGATGTGCCATTCGACCTCATATGCCAACTCATCACTTTTAATTTAGTTCTTACTTTGCTAAATAAGTCCCTAAACCAAACATGACTTTTCAAATTCAAAACAAATTAATTTACTTTCTCTTCCCAACATGACCTTTCAATTATATTCTATTTATGGAAGTCATGTGTATTCTTATTTTCTTTTCTTTCTTTTTTTTTTTCCCACGAACAATATTGGCAACTCTGAGAAAGTGTATGCAGCAATAGCAACTCCAAAGGAGTGGTGAGGAAGGTGATTGAGAAATATGTAGGGGAACTTGAAATGTTGAATAGCAAGCATGTGTTGAGGGTTGAAGACTCTGATTCTGCAGATTGGGGGCCTCTTCGACGTCTTCTTCTTCTCCTTTTAACTCTCATGTTAGGAAATTTAGGGCCTGTTCAGTTGCTTTAACTCACTCAAGTTATCTGTACTCGAGTGAATAATTTGAGTGTAATTTGCGTTCGTTCTTACCTCACTTGAATCAACACTCGAAAATTTATTCGAGTAAACCACTCATTCTCGAGTTTACCTCCTCCCATCAACTCGAGTTGTCTCTCCTCTCTCTCTCATCACCATCATTATCATCATCAACATTTTCTTTCTCTAAACTCCTCCATGCCCGAGCTCTCTCTCACATCCCCACCACCACCAAGTCCATAAACCTCCGATCCCACGCCTTCGCCGGCAACCCCCTCCGTTCCAAGACCCCAAAATCCGGCGACCCA
The DNA here is from genome assembly GCF_000414095.1 of Morus notabilis. Classification (NCBI taxonomy): domain Eukaryota; kingdom Viridiplantae; phylum Streptophyta; class Magnoliopsida; order Rosales; family Moraceae; genus Morus; species Morus notabilis. Next base: position 238,664 of record NW_010365213.1, read on the forward strand.
TTTTCTCCTTCCCAAGCTCTCTCTCTCTCATCACCATCAATATCATCATCAACATTTTCTCTCTCTAAACTCCTCCATTCCCGAGCTCTCTCTCACATCCCCACCACCACTAAGTCCATAAACCTCCGATCCCACGCCTTCGCCGGCAACCCCTTCCGTTCCAAGACCCCAAAATCTGGCGACCCATTTTCTCCTTCCCAAGCTCTCTCCATCACCATCAATATCATCATCAACATTTTCTCTCTCTAAACTCCTCCATTCCTAAGCTCTCTCTCACATCCCCACCACCACCACCACCGTGTCCATAAACCTCCGATCCCACGCCTTTGCCAGCAACCCCCTCCGTTCCAAGACCCCAAAATCCGGCGAGCCATTTTTTCCTTCCCAAAGCTCTCAAGACCCTCAACTTGAATTATGTATGTAGTGAAGGCTTTTTTTTTTTTTTTTTTTTTTTTTTGGGGGGAGGGGGTGGGGGGGGTTTTTTTTTTTTTTTTTTTTTATATCGTCTGGGGAGAATGGGTTGGAGCGGTTTTTTTTTTTTTTTTGTTTTGTTTTGTTTAATTGTTGTTTAGAAGGTTGTTTTTTCAGAAAAATTTTATAAATGGCTCTCAATTTAAATTATGTATGTAGTTTCACAACTCAAGTTTTACTACAAATAAACATAAACTCAAAAAGATTCTTATCTCAAACCATAACTTAAGTATACACAATCAAACGCAAACTCAAATTACAACTTCAACTCAAGTTATAACTCAAACTCAACTCAAAAACTTAACTCAAGAATACTTGCAAAAGAACAAGCCCTTAGAGTTTTGAGATTGGCGTGGGATTTGTAATTCACATCACTGTGATGATTATATTCCGAAAAAAAAGCATAATCTTTTTTCTTTTGCATGTTTGGTTGCTGAGAAACGGAAGGAAAGGATTAAAATGGAGATGAATATTGATCATTTAGGTCAAACTATGAATTTTTAAACGGATGCCAAATTATTTTGTTTTGAATTTGAAAAGTCATGTTCGGTTTAGGGACTTATTTGCAAAATAAGAGTTATATTAAAAGTGATGTGTTGCATATGAGGTGGAATACCACATCACATGTCATGTAGGTTGGAACTCAAAAATTGGGTTTTAAGTTGGTGTCCTTAGCATTATTCAATTAAGAAAGCGCCTTAGTTTAATGAAAACCAAAATAAGGCTATTCAGGAATGCCACTATGTATATGTTAAATACAAAGCTTTTCTCATGGCAAGAAGAAGACACCACCATTGCGTCTTCAGTTAGCTTTGGCAGGCAAGATACATAAAAGTAGCTAATAGCTCGATTAATTGCATTTCCAATCTTAGCTAATTTTGTTAGTTCTTGGCTCTTTTATTGTGTTTTTAATGTGTTTTTATGTTATTTTTGTATCTAACACTCCTCTTCCATCACCAAATCTCCACACCCACACCCAATTTCTTCACTTTTTCCAACTTTACACCCAAAAATTTGGCCACCATCTCCTTCCTCATCAACAAGTGCGGCTCTGTTAGGAACCCCTCTTCACAGACTTCGAGGTTCTCCTTCCTCCCAAGGTCTACTAACATAATTCCCAATCAACAGACACCCTCTCTCGTCCCCCCTACTTCCCTAGATATGCTCCCCAGCTAACAAACTCCTAACCAACTTGCCACATCAGCTCTCATTTCCCATATTTCCAATTCCTACCCCCTTGTCTTGTACAATTGCCCTACGCCCCTTCCTCCGAGAATAGACCAACGTAACAGGAGGCCTAACAGGCTCCACCACCATTGAAGCTTCAAGACAAGGATTTTGGGTTTTCCTCTTCTGTTTTCACTCACCTTGGTCCAGTAAGTGATTTTGCACAGATGAATTTGGTTTTTGAGAAGGGATTGTGAAATAAAGGAACTATAGCTTATGGGTGCTGAATTTCGTGTTCGCTTAGGATTTCCCCACATTTGAGCACTAAACCACAGTCACCTAGTCTTTCACATACTTAGAGAATATTTATGCGATCTATTGGCTTTCACAACACCAAAAGCGGTTCTAGAACTCACCTTAGTGCTACTCAAGGCAAAATCCCAGGTTAGGCATAGGTTAGGGACATGATTTAGGCATTTCTTTGGACCGATTGAGCCTTTCAAGCCAACCTTGTTATATTCTATTCCTAGTTAGCCCCGTTGAGCCTAACTCTTCCGTTTTCTTTCATCACCCACGTAGTTAGCCTAGTGATAACTCTATGAAAATAGAGTTATCTTAGTCATTTCTAAGCTTAAATTTGTTACTAAGAGGGTGATTTGTGAGATTAATTTGTTAGTTTTAATTGTTTTTATTGTGTTGATGTTTGCTAGTGTGTTGTTGTTACATTTTCTGATTTTTGTGAAAATAATGAATGGAAAGAAAGGAAAAGAATCGTTTGAAGGAACTAAAGTGCAAGTTGAGTGTGCAGGCAGGCAGTGTCGTTTTTGGATGGAGAAGCTGGAAACGACAGGACAGGATTTTGTCATGGAATGCTCCAGCAATTTGTCCTAGCCGAATCTTAAAAGCTGGGAACGTACAGCTGGCATTCTCCACTTATTTTGAGGAGCCATACTTGGATGGCTGAGATGGCATAATCATGGGAAAAATCCTTAACAGTTGACACGTGCCCGTGGCTGAGAGCTCTATTGCGTACCCTAGCTGAGCGAATGAAAGGACGTGGTCCAAGGAGGCTGGGGTATATATAGAAAATGAAGAGGAGTTAACGGCAGACACGGAGAGGAAGACAGAAGAGAGCTTTTTCAGCACATTCTTGACCAGAGGATAGCCGAGAGAGTATAGAGGAGGAAAGGGTAGTAGACACGGAGAGGAGGCAACAAGGACGAGCTGAGAGTGGAGGAATCCACTCCACGTTTATCTTCCATCTCTTCCCTTTTCTAAATTTGTAACTCCATTTAATCTAATATGTTGGATATTACGATTTTTGACATTTCTTTTAGTTCTGCATTTGTGAACATGAGCTAATTTGCTATAGCTGGGATTATGATGAACCCTGAGTTGTGATGATGCTTAGTTAATGTTCAATGTTAAGTAATATTTTAATCCCGTTCATTCAAGTGCATCTATCGTTATTACTACTCATTGATCGAAATTAATTTGTAGTTATTAATTGGATTTAACTTTGGAAAAAGATAAATCTAGTGGATCTAACTTGGATGATGCAAGATCATGAAATCTCATTGGATTTTGCTTGATTTGTCACAGTATAGGAATATATTGTTACCTTGTATAACTGCTGGAAATTGGTGCATTAAATGATGTTTTGAAATTAGGTTTTGCATAGGAATATGTTAGATCTAATTGAGAGACCCAAACACAAGTAATCTGGGAAGATTAATGTGATTAACGTGTGAAATCCAGGTTGACGGAACGGAAATTTTGCTACAGCATTGAGCAGCAACACGAGCATATTTGCATCTTAGAGGGATTCTAAATCCTAGCTAGTTTTTACCCTTATTAACGTGCCTGATAAGTTTAGAGTGCTCTGAATTCAAGTTACCCATAGTTTAGTACTGTTTGTCTCTTTGGATTGTGTAGCCGATAATTGAATATAATTTTCATTTTAACCAATTTCTTCATTAATTTGTTTAGCAATAGATTTTTATAATTTAGCTCAATTGTCAATCTCCGTGGGAACAATAACTCACTCACTCTTTATTACTTGTTGGCTGTGTACACTTGCATAAAAAAAATCACATTATTTTGAGCGTAAGATATTGTGCAACACCTAGCCTTCATCGATACTCCCTTCCGATATATTTTCTCCCATCACCTTAGGCATTTCGAGCTTTCACGTGCACACTTTTGGGATTTATGTGATTTAAGGGTGTTATTGGATGAGGTCTTCATTGTTTTTGCTCTATAGTTCCGTTATTATTTTCCTTATTTCTTCCACTATGTTCTTGTTCTCATTTTATTTCATTTCAATCAAAAAAGAGGGGGGGAGTGTTCTATGCCCCCAAAGAAGTGTATCAAGAAATATGTTTGGGGGTGTTGCCAAAAAACAAAAAGAAAAGAAAAAAAAAAAAAATATATATATATATATATGATGAAAAGTTTGTGAATACAAGAGAATAAAGGGTGACTGTTTGTTCAAAGATTGGCTCAATAGGGACAATTAGGTTTTGGGTTCCGATCGGGTTTTGAGAGAGGCTTAGGTGGTGCGACGTTTGCCTATGGTGATTTGAGCTTAAATGATATCCTTTGTCATCCTACCTTTTACCCAAGCCTTTCATTTCAATCATTAAAAGTCCTAACGATCCTTAACTTTGCCTAAACCAACATTAGTGGAGAGTAGTGTGAAGGGTGAGCCTATGGAACCATTAGAAGCTTCATAACAATTTCTTGTGTTGCCTATTGATTGTATAAATTGATCCGGGTGCTAGATTGACGAAGTGATCAAGTTTACGCACACACTCAGAAAAGGGGCATCTAAGGCAGATGGATTTGAGTTCGGGAATCAAAATTCTAGGCAACTTTGGTGTTCGATATTTCCATTAAACTTTGATTCTTTTTGACATTTGAGACAAAAAGTTTGGCTATCGCATCGACACAGGATTCATTTTCGTTTCTTTCTTTTGTTAGATTTCGTTTATGTTTCTTTTTCTTTTCCTTTTATTTTTGTTTTGTTCAAGGACTAGCAAAATATTAAGTTTGGGGGAATTTGATAGCTCGATTAATTGCATTTCCAATCTTCGCTAATTTTGTTAGTTCTTGGCTCTTTTATTGTGTTTTTATGTTATTTTTGTAGGTTTATGCTACTTAGGAATAAAAGGTTTCAAAGGAGCTCAAAGGAGTGCAAAAAGAGTCAAATCAGCCTTTTCAAGCGCTGCAGCAAGAGAGAAGAGCCCGCTGCAGTGAATCGGACAATTCAAGCCGAATCTGACTCGCAGCAACGCCTCTCCCGAAGCTAAAGAGCCGCTGCAGCAAGTGCGCTTGTGCTGTTAGGGCTTTTTCCAAAATCCTAGCGGTGCTGCAGCAGGGATCCGCTGCAGCGTCTCCACATGTTCTGCAGTCATTTAAGGCCTCATTTGCACTAATTTCAAGGGAGATATAAATAGAAAACGAGCTAAGAATCAAAGGAGACCTTAGAGACAGAGAATCCAGACCTAGAAAAGGAAAATACGGGGATTCAATAGCTTGATTGAAGATTCCAAGGAGGGATCGAAGATTACAGAGCTTGATTGGCGTCTAGTTTTTCACTCACTAGCTTTTGAGTTTGTGTTATTTCCTTGGATTTGGTATTGTATGATGGTTTGGATTCTTGGTTTATCTATGGTTTTTGTAATGGAATTCTTGATGATTACTTCTAGCTAAACTCTTTAAGCTAGGGGTTTGGATGTAATTTTATCATTGGTGATGTTTTGAAGATGCTTGGTGTTTGTTAATGAAATTCCATTTTAATTCATTTGTGTTCCTCTTTGCTTATTGTTCTAATTTGTGATTCAATGAATTAGAGATATAGATGTGTGATATTAGTCTTGGGAAAGTCAATTTCACGTGTTGGGATTTGGGGAACACAACCTAGAGTTAGTTGACTTCAGGAGGCCAATTGATTCGGGTAATCAAAATTAGGTTTGCTTAATGGGTGCTTAATTAGTTAGGGGAATAAGGATATTGCCTAATTGAATTTGCACACTATTTTACTCGGCACTCGGGAGAAGGAGTGAAATTACTTTAGAAAATCTAGATTAATGAATTGAGTGGAACTAATTAACAAACTCAAGTATCAGAATTACATAGCTCAATAGAATGAAACCAAAACCCCTAATTACCTTATCATAGTCAGAGTTCCCTTCGATCCTTTTTGTCTCCAAATTGCTCTTCTTATTGTGTTATTACTTTGCTTTTCTTGTTTTAATGAGTCTATTTCCTTAAATTCGATTGCCTTGATAAAATTGGGTTAGTATAGTTGCGGTAATTAGTTTAATTTGTGAAAACTCAACCCTTGTGGGACCATATTCGACAATTCTCTCACTTTACTACTTGCTACGATTCGTTCATTGCAAGCAAAATAATTTCGCGACGGTAGCTGATAAAGAGGGCCATAAAAAGAGATGTAAAGGGAAATACAAGAAGGAAAAACATCATTTCTCTCGTCATTAGGCAGAGGACTTGCTAAGAAAAAAGTGCTCATCGAGTCATTGCTACAGGTGAATGTAGATGGTGTACGGGTACAGGACTGGAGTTATAACTACCAACTACAGATCCTCCTAAAAGTTAAGTATCAAAGCAATTTCTGATCCAGATTTTTTGATAAAACACACATAAGAATGTGCAGGGGCAGGAGGGGAATGTGATTAACACTGAGTCAGGGCAAGGGTAGGGGGGTGTTTGTTAGGATACGGTTATGGGTTATAGGGCTGTGTGCAAGGGTAGAATATTGGGGTAAACCGGGTTATAACATTAGCCCTAGTTTCTCGGACATTCTAGAGGGCTCCCTTCGATCCCAAACGCCGCGCGACCCCCCTACAGCACCGCGACACCGAGATGCTCCTGGAGCAGTGGGTGCGACGACTAACGGCGGCTCCTCTTTCCGAAGGCTCTCTTACGAGGAAATACAACAGAAACGAGCATGTGGGCTTTGCTTCAGGTGCGATGAAAAATTTAGACCTACCGCTGCAAACTCCGCCAGCTCCAGGTCCTTCTGGTCATAGGGGAAGACTCCGATCGGGAGGGGGACCCACAGGATGAATCAGCTGAAGCAGCTGCCGTACAGGAGGAGATTACTGAAGGTAACGTTGATCTATCACTTAATTCCCTTCGGGGATTTGCCTCCGCAAAGACCATGAAGCTGCAAGGAACCATCGGCGACAGGGAAGTCATCGTGTTGATTGATAGTGGGGCCTCCCACAGTTTCATTTCTGCAGAACTGGTGCGTACACTGGGCCTGCCATCGGATTTAACCGTACGGCACAAAATTCAGGTGGGCAACGGCATGAGTTTTCACCAGAACGGGGTGTGCCGAGGAGTGCGGTTGCTCATACAAGGGCACTAGGTTGTCGAGGATTTTTTCCGTTTGAATTGGGCAGTGCAGAGGTCGTTTTGGGTATTACGTGGCTACGCACCTTAGGTGAAGTACGGGCGGATTGGGCAAACTTCACCATGAAATTCCAGCAAGAGGGCAGTTAGGTCCAATGGACTGGGGATCCATCCCTCAGCTATTCACCGGTAAGTTTCCGTTCTTTGACTCGATTTTGTCAGGCACGGGAGGTGGGGGTACTCCTAGAGTTGAACTCAGTAGGGGAGGATGGGCAAGACATGGAAACGCACAACTTACCTCCAGAATTTGATGGACTTATCCAGCAATTCCGCCACGTCTTCGATACTCCAAAAGGGCTGCCACCGCGACGGGTGAAGGATCACTGGATAATCCTGCGAGATGGAGCGACTCCTCCCAATGTTTGGCCTTACCGGTACCTGCAGATACAAAAAGGGGAGATAGAAAAATTGGTCTCGGACATGCTGGCTTCAGGCATCATCAGGCCTAGCAGCGGCCCTTATGCCAGTCCGGTACTTTTGGTTAAGAAAAAAGACGGCAGTTGGCGATTCTACGTAGACTACCGAGCCTTAAACCAGCTTACGGTTCCGGATAAATTTCCTATTCCGATCATCGACGAGCTGCCGGATGAGCTACATGGAGCCACGGTCTTTTCCAAATTGGATTTGAAGGCAGGTTACCACCAGATACGTGTGCGGGAAGGCGACGTGGAAAAGACGGCGTTCCGCACTCATGAGGGGCATTACGAGTTTCTCGTCATGCCCTTTGGCCTCGCTAATGCGCCGGCCACATTTCAATCGTTAATGAATTCGGTATTTCGCCCTTATCTCCGGAAGTTTGTATTGGTTTTTTTTTATGACATACTGGTTTACAGCAGGTCTTGGGAGGAGCATTGCGGGCATTTGCGGCAGGGCCTCACGGTCTTACAGCAGGGATCCTTATTTGGCAATTACAAAAAATGCGTTTTCGGCCATGTCATCTCCGCTGAGGGTGTGTCCACCAACCCATCCAAGGTCGAGGCCATGATCTCGTGGCCGACTCCTCAGAACGTTAAGGAACTCCGTGGATTTTTAGGTCTCACGGGCTACTATAGGCGGTTCGTGAGGGGTTACGGTACCCTTGCCCGTCCCCTCACCAATCTACTCAAAAAGGGAGCTTTCTTTTGGACCGACTTGGAAGACACAGCCTTCCTTCAATTGAAGACAACGATGACGGAACTTCCCGTTTTGGTCATGCTGGACTTTACTAAACTATTTGTGGTGGAGACGGATGCCTCCGGAATCAGGGTGGGCGCCGTCTTAATGCAGGAAGGCTGACCCCTTGCTTACTTTAGTAAGGTGCTATCGGCCACGACCCGCCTGACTTCGGTGTATGAGCGCGAGCTCCTGGCCATTGTGCTCGCTGTGCAGAAGTGGAGACACTACCTCCTGGGGCGACACTTTGTCGTGCGTTCGGACCAGCAGAGTCTGCGGTTTCTCCTTGACCAGCGGGTTCTCCCACCAAAGCAGCTACGTTTGGTGGCCAAACTGCTCGGATATGACTTTGAAGTACAATATAAAAGGGGTGCGGCAAACAAGGCCGCCGATGCCTTATCTCAGCGAGGAACCGCAGCAGATGTCTCCCTCGCGGCCTTGTCTATTCCCCATCATTTTGACATCGAGGGCCTTAAAAAAGACCAACAGGCAGACCAGGATTGTGCCCTGCTCATTTCTGCCGTGCAACAAAATCAACCCCTGCGCGAGGGATATGGGATTCGCCAGGGTTTGCTCTACTTACGGGACCGCGTCGTTCTGCCTCCATCGTCAGACTGGATCACTCGGGTGCTGCATGACTTCCACGACGATTTGGTTGGGGGGCGCTCAGGGTTCCTGCGGACATACAAACGGATAGCAACCGTTTTCTTCTGGAAAGGAATGAAGAAGGCCATAAAGGGATTATGTGGACAAATGTGAGGCATGCCAACACTCGAAGACAGAAGCGTTGTCGCCGGCAAGGTTATTGCAGCCGCTGCCTATCCCAGCTCAGATTTGGGAGGATGTTTCTATGGACTTTATCAGCGGCCTTCCAAAGTCACGGGGAATGGATACCATTTTAGTCATCGTCGATCGCCTATCCAAATATGCACATTTTTGTCCCTTGGCGCACCCCTACACGGCCATCCAGGTGGCAACCCTGTTTGTTCGCGAGATCGTCCGATTACATGGGTTTCCCCGCTCCATCGTCAGCGACCACGACTTGACTTTTATGAGTCATTTCTGGCGTGAGATGTTCTGACTCCAGGGCACACGGCTGCACCCGAGCACGGCCTATCATCCCCAAACGGACGGCCAGACGGAAGTGACAAATCGGTGTTTGGAAACGTATCTTCGATGTTTCGCCTGCGACAAACCGCGACAGTGGCTATCTTTTTTACCTTGGGCAGAGTATTGGTTTAATACTACGTATAACGCTTCCACCAAATACTCTCCTTTCCAAGTAGTGTATGGCCGAGCTCCTCCCCCCCTGTATCGTTTTCCTGAAGGTTCCACGGCCGTCAATGAGGTTGATGTTCAACTCCAGCAACGCAATCACATGATAGACACCATCAAGGAGCACTTACTCTTAGCACAACAGCGCATGAAGCACTTTGCCAATCAGCACCGACGAGAGGTCAGTTTCGCCCCTAGAGACTTGGTTTTACTAAAGCTGTGGCCCTATTTCATTAAGTCCTTGGCACGAAAGGTCAATGAAAAACTTAGTCCCCGCTTCTATGGGCCTTTCACCGTTCTGGCTAAGATCGGACTAGTTGCCTACCACCTCAAATTGCCGGACAGCTCCAAAATCCACCCGGTCTTTCACGTATCTCAGCTCAAAGCTTTTAAGGGACAACATTACAATGGTTTGGTGCTATCGGAACAGTTGACTGATGAGCTGGAGCTCCTAGTCCAACCGGCCTCGATTGTGAATTCTTGCTCCGTTGCTGTCGGGGGGCGCCAGGTACAAGAGGTGCTGGTGCATTGGAAGGGGTTACCGCAGGCGGATGCGACCTGGGAGCAATTAGTGACCGTTGCTGAACAGTTTCCGGACTTCGACCTTGAGGACAAGGTCGAGTTGGAGAAGGGGGGTAATGTTAGACCTCCAGCCCTCAGATTTGTGTATGCCAGAAGAAGGAGTAAGAATGTGCAGGGGCAGGAGGGGAATGTGATTAACACTGAGTCAGGGCAAGGGTAGGGGGGCGTTTGTTAGGATACGGTTATGGGTTATGGGGCTGTGTGCAAGGGTATGATATTGGGAAAGAAGTTAGTTAGAGGATATGGGAATAAATAGTCCTCGGGTCCAGAGGAAAAGGCATTGAGAATTAAGTAAAGGATTGAGTCTGTGGAGGTTTGGAGGGGTCCTCGAATTCTCCTTCATCTTTCATTTCCAGCTTTTATTTTGTTTCCCTGCTCTTGTATTTTCCATCGTGATTCAATAAAAGGAACCAGGCCATTTTCCTGGTTAGCTTTCAGAGTTCTTGTTGTTCTTCTTAGCTTAATTGCTCCAAGGTGTCTAGAACGAAGGGAGTCCTAACAAAAAACCCCATAGATAGATCGACCATAAGAGCCTCCAGGAGGAAGTGAACATCAATTTCTGATCCGGATTTTTACTTAACAGTATTTCATATGATACAATTACGAATATATGAGAGATACATTGATCATAAATATAATTAAATGTCTTTTTTGCTTTTTCAATCAATTTATTGAAAAAAATGAGACATAAATTTTCAAGTCTATTGTCTACAAAAGGTTACCTCAATAAAGAGCCTTATCAAAAACCCAAGGTTCATGAAGAAAAAGCTCCCGGCCATTCATTTGCGCTGTTCCTGCAGCTATATCTTCCTCGCGTTTCCTTGCTGCTTCGGCTCTTCTAGCTGATGCGACTGCATCCTAAACACAAACAGACAAACTTATCCACATTATATACAAGTTCCACCTAACAGAGAAGTAACTTCTAATAACTCACTAATAGGGCCACATCACATAAGTTCATGTTAGAACAAAGGCCTACATAGTGCAAATACGCAAATCAAATAAGATAAAGCCAATGAGTTAACATGATTAACTCATATTGTACATAAAAGTAACAAGGAAAAGTTTCTTAGTATCTCCACGATATCCAATTTCGTGTTGTTCGGCTAATGGTCACAAATAAAATCAGTTGCCAATTGGGGTTTTTTTTTTTTTTTTTTTTTTCTTTTAACTGAGTTACTTCTCATGACATGAATTATGAATATATGGTCCAATTACTCTTTAATGCTACAAGCAAACACACACTGCAAGAACACTAATTTGGATTTATGAGGTCTGAAGTTACCAATATCTCCACAGGCAAAACCCAAAATAATTTGTGCGTAAATAAATTAACAGATAATCCCATGAATTCGAACAATACACAACAATATCTCAAAAAAAAAAAAAAAAATTTCTTGTTATACAAAGGCCAAAAGAAAAGTGCAGAAAATAAAACCTAAAACTAATATGAAATTAAAAAAAAAAAAAAAAAAAAAAAAAACCTTTTGGCGTTTCCAGGAAAGGAACTGCGACCCCGTGATGGGATTGGGCCTCGGATTCTCATTGGCCTTAATTTCCTGCTCTCCTTCTGCTCCCATCTTTTTTATCTTCTTTCTATCTTTTCGTTACTTCAAATTCCTCTTTCTGATGTGTTTTTTTGATTCAATAGTTAAATATTCCTCATTCGAATCGACGACAACTATGCGCTGTGACGGCGAGAACGAGACGATGCCGTTTTAGATACACGTAAAACGTCGCTACCTGTGGCGGGCGTATCATTACCTCACACATGCCTTCTGCTCCCTACTTTCGAAACGACGAAACATTAATTGTCGTTTCTTCATTTAACATCTTTTTTGCATTCATGTTGTTTTAGTGAAAGTCGGTTTTTTTTTTTTTTTTAAATAAATAATGTGTCTGATGTTTGATAATATCACTGGCGGAGGGAGGTGAGGCCAGGGGCATATGCCCCCTCGATTTTTGGTTTTTCATTTTAACCTATGGTTTTTCATATTAATAAAAATTTCAAACAAACCTCTAAAAAATCTAACCTCAACTTTTTTTTTTGGTTTCCTGCTTATTGATTTTTTGTCTTTTCCTATTAAATCGTATACCTTTGAATGTACCAAATTAAATAACTTTTTTCTAATTTACTCTTACAAAAATATTTTTTCCTTCGAATTGGTCCCTTTTTAAATATTTTTTTTCATATAATCTTTATTATATCAAAAGAGAGTCTCATACAAAATTTAAAATGACTCATTAAAACAATATTGCTAAAATGTGTCCCTAATTTAGGATTTTATTTTTTTTTCAAATAACTCTCTCAATTGCTACATTCTATAAAACACATTTTCTCTAATTTTCCCTTGTTGAAGTAAAAAAATATTTATTATTTAAAAAAAAAAAAGCTCTTTAAAATTTTAAATTCACGTATCAAAAGGTTCAATAAATTGATCAACATGCACATGCATGATATTATTCTAATTAGTTAGTAGTATGTTAAAGCAAAAAAAAAAAAAAGAAAAAGAAAAGGAAAGTAATAGTATTAGGAGTTGAGTTTGTTAATGTTTTTAACATTTTCAATATTTTTATTTTTATTTTATGCCCCTCTGAAACAAAATCTTAACTCCGTCACGGTCTGATATTAAAGGCTTCTTTTAGTCAACGACGTTCTTTATTTTCCATTACATGTCGTTTCTCGTTGTTACTGACCTTTTGTTCATATGTTATGGTCTTACAGTTTATGTTGTTTTTACAGTTTGTGTCGTTTTCTTGTTGTTACAGTTTATGTTGTTTTAAAGTCACGGTCGCTCGTAAAACTCATGTCGTTTTCTTGTTTAATTATTGTTTGTTCGTAGAATGTCGGTTTTTCTAACTGATCGAGGTTACTGTTATGTTCCGGTTTTTGTAACTAATTGAGGTTACGTTGTCGTCTGCAGATTGATGTCGTTTTTTTCAGTTAATGTCGTTTGTTCACAGAATGTTGTACGTCCCCTTTTTTGCCAAATGTTAGACGTCTGATTAATGTCTTTTCCTGTTGTTACAGACTTTTTTGTTATATATTGTTACTGACTTTTTGTTTATTATTATATGCCGTCGTTTACTATTTATGTCCCTTTTCGTTGTCGTTTTCTCAAAGTGTTTCCGTTCTATGCCATTATTGGTCTCTCTCTCTCTGTCTATTTTTTGTTTTTTTTTTCAAATCCTTCTTTAATCTATGTGACTCACGGAGGTTAATGTTATTATCCAGTATATTCAAATAAGCAGCCATTTTATAATTGATTCAAAGAAAACTATTGCTAGAAACCTAGCTGGATCTAAGCCACTCCTATGTGGCTTAATTTCCAAATACTGATTAACAGTCGGAGAGGGTAGCACTCTTGGAAACAAATGATCCTTTGGACCTCATCCGATATTCACCACTCTCAACCCCAACTGTATTATTTGCAATTTCTTAGGATATATATATATACATATATATATGTGTGATAAAGCAAATAGAGAGCTGGGCACTATTTATATTCTAAGACTTGTCAACAGCTGCTAAGGCCTGAATTAGCTGCCACTTTGGAGCCAAGGCAACCTTCTACAGCTTCACCCACTGTGAAGAAGACCCTCTCTCCCCCTATTTTGTCTACAAACTTGGCTAGCTTTAGCTTGTGGATCACTTGCCACTTTGGGTTTGCCACTGCTAACTGCAAATATATATAAACAACAATATTAGTATAGAACACTTAATATGTATATATGTACCAAATAAATAAATATATATATATATATATATATTCATATATGTCATGTAGAATTAGTGATGCCTTACTCCTATGCCATGGGAAAGTAACTTCTTGTGCAGTTCCTCTAGAGAAGAAATTCCTGAAGTGTCGATGTTCATCACATCTGTTTGCATCGTCAAAAATGAAAAATGCATTGGTGTGATATTAGTTAAGAATATAATCCATGGTTTATAGGAATTATTTCTGAAACCATGAAGAGAAGTGTGCTTACTGGACATGTCGAGAACCACTACTTGAACAATGTTCTTTACAGTCTCTTCCGTTGCATCCTCTTCATCTGCCACCCACTTTATTATCCTAAAACAAAGCATTATGAAAAAAGATCAGTACCCCCGTCAACTCTTTTGCATGATTTGGCAGTAATGAATTGTTAAATTTTCATCGGATTTTATTTTTATTTTTCGCATGATTTGGCAGTAATGAATTGTTAAATTTTCATTTTATTTTTATTTTTTGGTCTGAACTACAAAACTAGATTTAAAAAGTTTAGATTATATATGTCTAAACTATGCTCTTCACCAAGCCTTTATTTTCTGGATAATTTGTAGACCTTAATATCCAAGCTCAATTGGGCTTCTACAATACCTAAGTTCGAGTAGATGTTAACATTAGGATTCCCATCCTGAATTATTGCCACCCTTGATTTTGGGAATGTGACAGTTGATTAATCCCTCCCTTAATATTTCACCAATATTCGTAGTCTTTGAGTGATCTTGACTAAACGCACCACAGAGAATACAATTCTCCTCAATTCTCTCTTTTGTCCTTTTCCATGTTTTCAGAATTCACATATTATTTGATTCTTGCGTGATTTTAACTTAATCCAACATTTAAATGGATGTCACATAAGTTTTTTTTTTTATTAGGTGTATGTCACGCCTCCAGATATATATATATATATGTGTGTGTGTGTGTGTGTATGTATGTATATATTCTCTTTTAGGAAGAAAAAAAAAGATGCACCTTTCTCTAACAAAGTTGGCATTAGCAAAACAAAGTAAGCCAGAGTCGATGCGGATTATCAAGATGCCTGGGGCCTTGGCAGCCATGGGATATTGACTGATTTCACAGAAGGTATCTGTTCTTGGAATTCTTCCTAGTACCTCTACCCCTGGTCGAATTGAATGCAGTAATATCTTTGCAAAGGAGATGGCCACCTGCAAAATTAAGCACCCAAAAAAAATATATATATATATATATCAGGCCTAAAGCATATATGTAACTGGTGACATGACATATAAAAAGAATAATAGATAATGTATTATTAAGCATGTTGAATTGTAAGTGGTCGGAACTCAATAGAAGACCTTAGATTCCATCCTATCCACTTTGGTCCAACTCATCAGTGGATTAAGCATCAAGCAATTTACTCAAACAGTGACATATGGCACATGCTGAGCCTATATATAATATATATATATATATATATATCATTAGCTATACATGAATGAACAGGTGAGACCAACTTGACTTTCACTACTAACTAATAGGGTTAAACTCATTTAATCTAGGAGTATAAGCCAAATCATATTTTGGTTCCTAATTTTTAAAACGTTCCAAAACTAGTACTCGATTAGTTAATGGTTTTTCTGAAAAAAAAAAAAAAAAAGACTATTAAATCTTAAGAAAAGACTAATAACCGTTTGCTTTGCTACAAAAAGTACTAACTGGTGCTTCATACGTTGCAACTTTGTCAAGTTATGGGTCCTGGCAATTACTTCTTGGTGCTGATATACATACAAATATCTCAACTTTTTTTATTTTTTCCACTTATAAGGGTACAATATTATCCTATATATATAGCACCTAATAACCTTGTCTAAATGTACACAATGGGGCCCTAAATTTGTCTACAGAGAAGAGGGAAGCAAGTGGTGGATAGTGGATACAAGTTATCAAGACAAAGAGGACAATCTCAATGAGTTGACCTGAGCCCTCTACTTTGGAACATCGGTCCACACCATATAAGTAAAATCAAAAGCCTGAGAACCACTAAAGAATTTAATGGGACTATTTTCTTTTCTTTTCTTTTCTTTTCTTTTTTCTCCAGCTCAATTATTAGACGGACCATCCATCATCCTCATCTGTCATACCATACCACATTCAACTTGGCATGATCGAAAAACGACTCTCTTATTACCCAAGCCAAGTTATATAGTTTTGTAGTGGCTATAATAATTGACTATATTATTCTATACTATATGTAGTGCTAAAAACTTGATACCAAATTGTGACTGATTTGTCTTCTTCACTGCAAGTTGGCATCATGATGATCAGTAGCTAGCTACAAAGTTTTGGTAACGAGAACACATATTTTTGTAGTCTATCATCTATGTGCCGTCCTGATATTGCACAACTTGAAATAATTGCATAATAATAGATAACAAAAATAGTAGAAGTGGTTAATTATCAAAAAAAGAAAAGTAGAAGGGGTTAATTTTTTTTTTTTTTTTTCCTTTTCTTTACCGCTATGAGAAGGCCGATCTCCACGGAGGCGAACAAGACGCCAAAGAAAGCGCCAATGCAAGCGAGGAAATCGAGTTTGTCGAGTTTCCAGATGTGAAAAGCTTCGTTGATGTCGATAAGTCCAGGAAGAGCTGACAAGATTATTGAAGCCAGGATGGTCATGGGAGTGTAGTACAAGAGCTTTGTTAACAACTGCAGCGACGCAAACACTGTCACGGCCATCACTATATTCGACACCACGGTCTCACATCCGGCGCTGAAATTCACCGCCGTTCTTGAGAATGAACCTGCATACACCAACCAGTATTATAAGCACTATTCATCCACTTAACTTTCATTTGAATGATCAAGTTGTAATCTGAAATTAACTCTTGACTAAAAAAGTTGCACGTGTCAAAGAATTTATATTTTAATGAACTTTGTTACTTTTTCTTTTCTTTTTTTTTTTTACCTAGCGTTAATGTTATACTCCACTTGGGATTGTTTTGGTTTAAAATAAAATCACTTTTAGCGTTCTATTGGGTTCTTTTCTATGTATCAAAATTGCTTTCGTCGATATATGCTTAAAATTATTTTAAAAGTAATTTTTGGAGCTTCGGAATCAATCCAAACTTGCACCATGACCTCGCAAGTGCCACCAAAAAAAAAAAAATGCTCATAAAAATTATTTTATTAAAAAAAAAAAAAAAAAGCTCACCAGTCGCCACATAACAAGAAGTTAGAGATCCTGCAAGGTTCATAAAGCCCATGGCTAACATCTCCGTGTTCCCATCAAGATGGTATCCTTTGATGGAAGCAAAGGATCGACCAACAGCAATTGCCTCCTGATATTTAATTAATTAATAATTCAAACATTAATATTCAAGTCAATTACCTTAATCACATGTCAAAGATTTATAAAAGAAAAAAACTAGAACAAAAATAAAAATAGAAATGTGTTGTGGATGATAAATAAATAAATAACTCACGGTGAGTGCAATGATGGCACAAATGAGTCCTGCTTTGGCAGTTTGTGCGACATGTGGGCCTTTGAGCTGCAACTGATGAAGGGAGCTGGGATTCAGGCCTCCGTTGATGTGTTTGACTATTTTGACTCCATGCTTATCAGCTTTTGTTAAATACACTATCAGAGTGGATAATATCACTGATAATAGAGGAGCAATTGCTGGCACCCAAAACAGCTTTTTGTTTCTTCTACCCTACAAATTATTTAATTAACAAAATGAGTTTAGTCAATTACTAATTATAAGAGCAGAAATTTAAAGAAAAAAATCACAAGGGAATATTGAAAACACTTTTAGAAATTTATGACTTACAATGTGCCGCGCAACTAGGAGAAAGATTAGGAACGAGCAACCGATGACGATATTGAGAGGGTGCCACTGTAATTTAGCAAAGAAAAAAAAGGACAATAATTTAATTCAGACAAATGCTTGATGTACATGTTTGATTTTATTCTCGAATAAAATCCCCCTTTTTAACCTTTTTCCATTCCATGAATGTGAAAGTTACCAATAGTTGGTTAATATTGAATATATGTTACATAATTTTCAATTAGAATTTAGTTAATAAATTAGCTCTAGCAAAGAGATCACTTACTGGCTCATTAACAAAGGACTTGAAAACGGACTTCAACACAGAGACAACATCAGTATTTGTGGTGAAGTGGGTGATCCCAATTAGACCCCTGAGTTGCTGAAGCCCTATAACTATGGCTGCTCCAGCCATGAACCCAACTATGGCAGCATGTGACAGAAAATCAATTAAAAAACCCAACCTGCAAAGATACATAAGATATCAATCAATTAATTAATTATTACGTGCACTTTTATAACTAAAAACAAAAAATAAAAAGGGATATATATACAAATATATCACTTAGTAAAGCACTGTATACCTGAAGAATCCAAAGGCAGTTTGAAAAATTCCGGCGAAGAAAGTGACGGTGAAAACAAGCTTTGTGTAGGCAACGGGGTCGGTGGCGGGGTCTTGCATTTCCGGCACCAAGGAAGAGAGAAGCAATGAGACCACAGCCACAGGTCCAATGGCTATTTCTCTTGAGCTTCCCATTAGAGCATAGATTAGTGGCGGCACAACGCTTGTGTCTAAAAATCAAAAGTTTAGCATACATATTAAACAAACTATGAAGTTAATTATTAACTAGAACTCATAATGATCAAGCGGATTAACAACTTACAGAGGCCGTACTGAGGATCAAGTTTCGCTAAATTCGCATATCCAATACTCTGCAAAACCATCATATATAGAACTCATAATGTCATTTCAAATGTTTGTAAAAAAAGCAAAAGTTGTTTTGTTATTGTTTTCTATTTTTTCGGTGGTACCTGAGGAATGCTGAGACTAGCAAGAGTTAAGCCAGCCATCAAGTCGTGTTTGAATTTGGAGGCCTTGTAGTTCCTTCCCAATCTTAGGATCGGAAAAAGAGACATCAAGACGGAAAAAAGACGCCCCGATGAAGTTGTGCTCTTGCCATTCCCTTTTGAAGAGTGCTTCTTGTTTTTTTGTTCGGCAAAAATTGTGCGTTTGATTGAAGAAAGAAGCTGATGAAACAGAGAGGGTGGCTCAGGAGAGTTGAGCAGGCAGTCATGAGCTCTTTTCTGGTGGTCATTAGTAGTAGTCGCGGTTCGGCCGACATGATCCTCAATGACGTCGAGCTGTTGGAGCTCCACCGCGCCTCCTGCGTATGTTGTCTCCGCCGGTGTCTCTGCCAGAGAACCCATGTGGTGGTGAATGGTGTTTTTGAAGTGTTTGGGAGAACTGTGCCTCGGTTTACTGTTTATATAATGCGTGTAGTTCCAAAGAGGCAAGAGTACTTACTACTAATGCATCACTCTCATTGCATTATTAATGTAAATATATGTGTGTTTATATAGTAGAATATTTTTCTTGGGGGACTTTTAAAAAAAGGGCATTGGCCGGTGCGCGTTACCATGAATAAAAAAATTAGGATTGCATCTACATATGTGGAGGGATGTATTATTAGATATTCGAATTATTGACAGATTAGTCTTTTCTGAAGTATATGATTGATCACTGAGGTACTTATAAATTGGTATTGGAGCTAATCCATTATCTTGTAGCTGTACATTCGAGTTATAAAAAAGGCAGTTGACTATAAATATTTAACTTTTAAGTATATATAACGTTAGTCATATGTAGCAGCACTTGTGCTCAATTTTTAATATTAATTCATCACAATGGATAAGTGAATTATACTCAAATATCATTTAATGAGATGCTGCTATTAATTATAATTTGATTTTCGTAATGTTTATCAATTGAAATATGGTAATTCGCTCATTATATCAATTAGTATTAAAAGTAGTTTCATAAAAAAAAATAGTATTAAAAGTAGATATATTATATATATATATATATGTGTGTGTGTGATTATATTAAATACGACAATGAAGTGAAGGCGAATACGAAAAAAAGGCTATACCACCAAGTCAATATTACAAAAGCTTGAAAAGCACAGTGATCAGATGTTTTTAAGGAAGCCATTTTCACCGTTTGTTACTAGTTGTAAACGCGCGCCGGGTGCGCATTCAACATTTTCCTTTTTTTCGATATGGAGGTTCTAATTTTTTTTTTAAAAAAATTATAGTTTATGTTTTTTGTAATTGATTTTTAAAAAATTAAATCCAGTAAAAAAATTAAATAGAGCAACATTAAAAGGGAAAAAGTTTTTAATGGGACAAATCAGGCGAAAAATTATTTAGTAGCACACATAAAAGAAATTTAATGCAGATAAAATGTTTCCGTAACGACACATTTGAGAACAAAATATTAAAGATTGTTTATTGGGTATATATAGTAAAGCAAGTATTTGAGAGGGTCATTTCGTAAAAAAGAGTTTTGATTAGGACATATATGAAAAGAAATTATTTCAATAGGCAAATTAGAGAAAAAAAAAATAGAGGAAACAAATATTTATGAGGGTCGTGTTTGAGAAAGGGAAAAAATAATGTATTTTTGTAGTGAGAAAAAAGAAATGAGGTGAACAAAAGAAAAAAGGGGAAAAGAAAGGAAAAAATATATTGGGCATACATATTAAAAAAAGGAAAGGATTTGAGAGGATCATTTTGTAAAAAAAATTTTGATTGGGACTTATATGAGAAGAAATTATTTCAATAGGACAGTTAAAGAGAAAAAAATGTATGAGGGTCACATTTGAGAAGGGAAAAAAAGAATGTATTGTAAAAGGAAAAAACGAGAAGGAAGAAGGAAGTGAGGGGAAAAAAGGAAAAAGAGAGAAAAGAAGAAAAAAATGAGTTAATAAGGGGTGAGAAATCAAAACGTGTCATCATTTATAAGTGGATTTTAACGTGACAATTTATTATTAGAGTGCAGAGACTTATAACTAATTAGGTTGTCCTCACTCGTCATATTAAATATGACTTAAGTGGTTAAAAACGTGTTAACTACTTTTTGACCTTTTTCTCGATATTTTAATTAAGCTAATCATTAATTTTTCTATGGAATTCCTTTCTTTATTATTATAAAAATAAGGAGACAACCTTTTTTACCCTTTCTTTTGGCTTTATCGCTAAATGATTCTCTAGCTAAAGGGATTACAACCCGTTCTTTTCCTCCTTTTAGGCCAACTGGAACAAAAAAAAAACATGGTAATTGTCCTGCTTACCAATAATCCCCCAACATGCCGGCATGAACCGTATGGGATAAGCATTAAGACCAAGTGTCATCTTCCTATAAGTCCATCTATTATAATCTATAGACACCAAAAAATTATCATAGTTTTTCTTTTTTATTTATGCTATTATCAGGGTGTTATTTCTGTTGACTGTATGACGATTGGCGTGTGAGTGCTCAAACTTAAATTTAGCAGACGTTTGGTTCATGGATTAAAATCATGAGATTAGAACCATTTTTGATTTACGTGTATTTTTTATAAGAGAAAATACTGTAGTGAATTATGAACCATGATTCGAATCGGGGTATGAATCTCTCAACTAAACAACCCCTTAATCTCCCAATTTCATATTCCTATCACCAAATGTGTGTGTGTGTGTCCGTAGGTTAATAAGAAAATGCTTTCACAATAAGATACATAAGTATACGTGTATATAATACATGAGCGTGAGAACCTGGCTGCTTAAGAAAATGGTGATTACATGTATAAACACGATAATAATGAAGTCCAAGATGACGAGGCAATGCATTTGTTTTGTTTATTTAATGTGTGGATATATGGGAAATTCGGATTATTAAAGCTCGGGAGGCACATTTGATTTAATTTTATATTTTTTTTTCTGAAATACTCTTAGCCAAATTGATACCGCGCTCATTACTTGTATAAGTGACCACCTTTCTCTTTTGACCTGCCAATTCTAATAATAACAATGACAAACATAACAAGACTATTCTACAGTTCCCACGCTATTTGTTGTAATTTTTCTCCACTTAATTAAACCATGCCTTAGAACAGGCTATTCATGCACAAATCCTTTTTTTTTTTTTGGCTAAATTAATTCTTTTCCCACTTGCAATTGACACACGGCGGCATTGTGAAGAAAGTAAAGACCCGTTCACTTCACGTGTTCGTCAAGTTTTAAACCTATAAACAAATTTAGACCAATGTCTCATTCATTTTTTTAACTTGGGTTGTGGGTTTACTAGAACTCATTTTAAGTGGGTTTAGATCCAATTTTGGAGGACTAACGCTTTCTTAAGTTTTCATGGGCTTGAACATATATTTGTGCTATTAGTTTATTTTACCAATTTAAGTTTTCAATTTCACTTTTATTATAGTTAAATACTCTCACAAAAATAACATTTCAACTTGAATTAAAAGCTCTAATTTTTTCTACTACAGTTTTGAACCTACTACTACTATTATTATTATTATTATTATTATTATTATTATTATTATTATTATTATTATTATTATTATTATTATTATTACCATTATTATTATTATTCTCATTATTATTATTATTATTATAGGCTGTTATGCCCTACCATTTAACATCAATCTTTATTGTCCGCATAATAAGAGATGATCATCAGCAGGTGATATAGTGCACAAATGGTCCCTGCAGCTTGTAATAAGTTCTTCTTCGTGTGATGAAATGGATAGGCAATAGTGGACAAATTTCTGCCATCCAATTGTCATTTTAAAGTGGAAAACCACAAGCTGTGAGGAAACTAGTCATGATCACAAGCTGGTTGGTTCTCAAATGTTCGTCGACCAAGTACGTTAAAAACTACAAATGTATATAATGTCCTCACCTGCACTTTATCTTTTGTTTTCGTATATATTCCTTCACATAATGTTTGTATCTGTTTTTAAAAAAATAAATGATTAACTTTAAATGGATATATATTTCAAAGTATCAATAATATATACATATATTTATATATAATCCACACTTCAAAAAATAAAATATAATAAAACGCATTTATGCTATACACACACTTATATATATATATATATATATATATATATGCGCGCACGCATATATAACCAGAAGAGAGGTTCTTAATTAGCAAACGATACCATGAAAAGTTGTAACAGAATTATTTGATTCATGCACGGACCGTGTTCCGACAGATCCAAATCTTTGTCCAAATCAAGTGGTTAGCAGAGATAGAAAAAGCAATGGAAAGAAAGAACTATAATTAATTATGGTCCGTTTACTTCGTTGATTCGAGTTTGTTATTCAAGTTGAGATGTGATTTTATGTGAGAGTTTTTTACTGTAGTAAAAAAGTTAGATGTGACTATTTATGAAACTTTTTACTGTAGCAAAACTCAAATTCTAAACTCGAATCGGTGAAATAAACGGGACCTAATTCTATCGTGTCTGAATTCTTATAATTTGTTTCCCGGAGAAACTTCTTTTTTTTTTGTTAAGTTTCTAGGAAGGAAAGTGATTAAGGATAAACTATAACTAGGTATCGCACTCTCAGTAGCAAAATATTTTCTCGCACCATCTCATCAGGTCTTTGATGTAATATATGTATATATATGTATGTATATATATATATGTATATATATATATATGTTAGGAAAATTTCCTAATAATAATTATGAGCCACATATTTATAATAATTATATTAATGTTATTTAATTAATTGGGCTAATTAAGTGATCTAATTATGAAGAGCTAAAATAGTTTCTTAATAGGGTATGAACTAAATAGGTGGGTACCCATGTTGACCTAATTAGATTTAATAAGAGCCTAATAGGGTAGTATATAAATAAACTTAGGTTATGGTCTCTAATACGTCAAATCATTCGGTCATTTTCCCTCTTTCCCATCTAGAGAGAGTGTTAGTTTACCAATCCATCCCAAAAGCTTAAGCTATTAGGAGGTGGGCCAACAATAGTATTATACTTTAACACTCCCCCTCATGTGTGGGCTGGACAATGGGCAATCGTGTGGGTAAATTAATTGGAAAGCCCAACACGTGAATATTTAAGCCCGAGATATATTAAAAACCCAACACATGATGACAATTTTGAAAGGGGATAAAGAGTGCAATTACAGAAATTTGAACTCAGGACCTCCCGCTCTAATACAATGTTAGTTTACCAATCCATCCCAAAAGCTTAAGCTATTAAAAGGTGGGCAAACAATAGTTTTATACTTTGACAGAGAGACCACTTATACTTTGACAGAGAGAACACTCATTCTGAAATCTGGTGATTTGACTAAGGAAGACAATAACTCGATGTGCTCGTTGTCTTATAGATTTCTATTAGAGATTAAGGCTGCACCAATGGAGAGAGATATTTGTTCTAAACTATTTTCTTAGTAATTTAGTGTGATGATTCCTCGAATGTGGAATAAGAATTAAAGTCTAACAAGTAGTATCAGAGAGGTCATCACATTAAATTATCGAGAGAATTTTCATCTCCAATATCTCTGGTTGAATATTATGTAGATTGATTTATATAATTTTTCTTTTGTCTATGGAATTTATTATATGCTTTATTTTGTTGAGAAAAGCATTTATAATGATAATCATATGAATTTTTTGGTGATTGATTTTGATCAAAATTTGTTGAATAATTTTTGATTAATTATTGTTCACAAAATTGATTTTCTGGAAAATTAGGGATTAAAAAAATTTGGTAAAGGATTTATTTAAGAAGTTTTTTTTTTTTTTTGTTTCTGGAAGATTTTTTTTCCTTTCCTCTCTTCTTCGGAGACAGAATGTGGCCGGCGGCAGCCTTGGCCAAGGCCGCCGCATAAGGAAAAAAAAGGGCCCATGCAGGGCTGCGACAGAGAGAGGAACACAGGCTCGATTGGGCTTGTGACTTAGTAAAGGGTCGCAGGTTATTACCTATGGCCATAAAGAAGGATAATTGCCAATTTTTTTTGGCAATTTTGGGTTTATTTAAACCTAATTTTAGAGATTTTGGGCATTTAGAAAAAAAATTTACCCATTAAGAAATTAAGTACAAATTAATTAAAGGTATTTAGAGATTTAATTGAATAAAATAAAACTTTGGTTCTTTATTTTGTTTTATTTGATTATTATTGCTCTTAATTGTCTTGTATTTTGAAATAAATTGATTGAAATAATATTGTTGCCAAAGTAACCTTTGTTGTGGATGTTAATTTATTTTAAAATATAAAGATGAGTATACATGTTATTTATGTGAATAATGATCGGCCCAAAGGAAGGTTATTATTTAGCCAAATACTAGGTATACCTGTGGTAATAAATATGTGACAATTATATGGTTTTTCATGTGAACAATAGTCGGCCCAAAGGAAGGCTATTGTTTGACAGGATTTATTGTCAATATTTGATTACTGCACGGAGAGTACCACTTACAACCTAATATTTTTGGTCCAAAGACTAAATATCAGTGTTGTACTAGGTATCTTAAAATGGGCCCACCATCCTTTGGATTGTTTGTTTATGTCATATGTGCATTTTTTATTGTTTGATTATGCTTACGTATGACATGAATGTTGATTGTAAGTATGTTATTATTGTGTTCTCTATTTAGTTTGTGTTACTGATGCTAATGTTTCTGCACAAATAAGTATGATCTCAATGCTGAATGGGACGAATTTCAATATATGGAAAGAGAACGTGGAAATTGTTCTCAGCTGTATGGATTTAGACGATGCGCTAAGGATCGAGCAACCCACTTCCACTATAGAAAATCCGAATATGGATAAAATTAAGAAGTAGGATCGCTCCAACCGCATGATTCTAATGATCATGAAACGCTCCATTCCGGAAGCATTTTGGGGCTCTATTATTGAGAGCACTGATGCCAAGAAGTTCCTTAAAGAAATTGAGCAATAGTTTGCCAAGAATGAAAAGGCGGAAACGAGTAATGTTTTGACAAAACTCATTTCCATGCGGTATAAAGGAAAGGGGAACATAAGAGAGTACATTAATGAGATGTCTAATCTCGTTGGGAAACTCAAGGCACTAAAGTTAGAGTTATATGAGGATTTGCTTGTACACTTGGTTCTCATTTCTCTTCCTGCACAATACGGCCAATTTAAGGTGAGCTATAACACCCAAAGGTACAAATGGACTCTTAATGAGCTCATTTCACATTGTGTGCAAGAAGAGGAAATACTTCAGCGAGATAAGACTAAAAGTGCTCACTTGGTATCAACCTCTCAGAACAAGAAAAATAAGAAAGATAAGGATACTACAAATGGAACACATAAGCAGAAGAAAGTAAAGAAGCATGATGAGGAATTTACCTATTATTTCTGTAAGAAGGGGGGACACATGAAGAATGAGTGTTTCAAGTACGCCGTTTGGTGTGAAAAGAAGCGTAAGACTCTCATTATGGTTTGTTCTGAAGTTAATTTAGCTTCTGTAGCTAAAGATACTTGGTGGGTAGATTCTGGTGCTACTACTCATATTAGTATGTCTATGCAGGGTTGCATGTGGGGCCGACTGCCAAATGATGCTAAAAGATTCATCTTTGTGGGCAATGGCAAAAAGTTCCAGTAGAAGCTATCGGAACATTTAGATTATTATTGAATACTGGTGTCTATTTGGATTTGATTGAGACTTTTGTTGCACCGTCATTTAGATGGAATTTAATTTCTATTTCTAGCTTGGACAAATCCGGTTATTCTTGTTCTTTCAAGAATTATAAAGTTAGTCTTTTTCATAATTCAAATGTTATTGGTACTGGTTCTTTAATTGATCATCTTTATATGCTTAATACTGTTACTTTTGATGATAAAATTTTACACACTGGTGCACGAGGTACAAAGCGAAAATTAAATGATAATTCTGTCACCCTATGGCACAAGCGTTTAGGTCATATCTCTAAACAGAGAATTCAGAGGCTTGTGAATGATGGAATTCTTGGTCCCCTAGACTTGATAGATTTTTAGGTTTGTGTTGAATGCATTAAGGAGAAACAAACTAACATAAGGAAATTAGGTGCCGACAGAGCTAAAGATGTCTTAGACCTTATTCATACTGACATTTGTAGACCATTCCCTACAGCTTCTTGGAATGGTCAACAATACTTTATTATGTTCATAGACAATTATTCAAGATTCGGCTACCTATACTTAATACATGAGAAGTCACAGTTAGTGGGCATTTTCAAGGAATTTAAAGTTGAAATTGCACTTCAACTAGGCAAGAAAATTAAGGCAATCAAATATGATCGTGGTGGTGAGTACTATAGTACATATGATGGATCAGGAGAACAACGTTCAGGACCCTTCGCTATCTTCCTAAAAGAATGCGAAGTTGTCCCACAATACACAATGCCAGGTAAGCCTAGCATGAATGGTGTTGTTAAGAGACGAAACAAAACTCTTCAGGACATGGTGAGAAGCATGATTAGTCATTCTTCTTTACCTTAATCGCTTTGGGGAGAAGCATTAAATACAACAGTTTATATGCTTAATAGGATTCCAAGCAAAGCAGTAACCAAAATCCCTTATGAACTATGGACAGGAAAAAGGCCTAGCATTAGGCACTTACATGTTTAGGGTTGTCCAGCTGAGGCAAGGGCATATAAGCCAAATGAAAAGAAACTAGACTCATTAATGGTTAGTTGCTATTTTGTTGGATACGCTGAACGCTTTCGGGGCTTTAAGTTTTACAATCCCACTACTAGGTCCTTCTTTGAGACAGAAAATGCGAGATTCCTCGAGGATATTAAGTTTAGAGGGGAAGATAAAATGAGGAATGTTATCTTTGAGGAAAAGGACTTTGTTTCTCTTCCCAATATTGTTATTGGCAATGACTAGGCTATTATTCCTGCCATTGTCCAAGATGCAACTCCAGTATAAAATAACAATGATCAGGCTCATGCTCCTAACATTGTTCCAGAACAAGATAACAATGAGGTTCCCCCTACAACACCTATAGAGCAAACTCAACAACCTCAAGAAGTGCCATTAAGGAGGTCCACTAGAGAAAGGAGAAGTGCAATTCCATATGATTATATCGTCTTTCTCCAAGAATATGAAGATGGTGTAGGCTTAAGGGAAGATGATCCAATCAACTTCCAACAAGCTTTACAGAGTTTTAATGCTCAAAAGTGGATTGATGCCATGAAAGATGAGATGAAATCCATGAAAGACAATGACATTTGGAATCTTGTTGAGTTGCCTAAAGGAAAGAAACCCATTAGTTGTAAATGGATATTTAAGACCAAAAAGGATTCGAAAGGTAACATCGAAATATATAAGGCTCGTCTAGTCGCCAAAAGATTCACTCAGAATGAAGGCATAGACTACAAAGAGACTTTCTCTCCGGTTTCTTCGAAAGACTCTTTTAGGACAGTTATGGTACTTGTGACTCATTTAGACTTAGAGCTACATCAGATGGATGTTAAGATAACTTTTCTCAATGGCGACATTGATGAGACGATTTATATGGTTCAGCCAGAAAACTTTGTATCTGGAGATTCAAAGTCTATGGTCTGCAAGTTAAAGAAGTCCATCTATGGTTTTAAACAGGCTTCCCGTCAATGGTATCACAAGTTTCATCAAGTTATCACCTCTTATGGTTTTGAGGTGAATGTGATTGATGATTGTGTATATCACAAGTTTAGTGGGAGTAAATTCATCTTCCTGATTTTATATGTCAATGACATATTATTTGCCAGAAGCGATATAGGCTAATTGTACAAAACCAAGAAATTCCTCTCTAAGAATTTTGAGACGAAAGATCTTGGTGATGCCTATTTTGTATTAGGAATACAAATACTACGAGATCGCTCTCGAGGTATCCTTGGGTTATCACAAAAAGGGCTATATCGAAAAGGTTCTCAATAGATTTGGCATGAAGAATTGTACATCAGGAGATACGCCCGTAGCTAGAGGAGACAAGTTTAGTCTCAGTCAGTGCCCCAAGAATAAACTTAAGATAAAGGAAATGGAAAAGATTCCTTATGCATCGGCAGTAGGAAGTCTAATGTATGCTGAAGTTTGTACTCGTCCCGATATAGCATTTATAGTGGGAGTATTGGGCACATACTTAAGTAACCCAGAAATGGATCATTGGAAAGCAGCCAAACGGGTTATGCGATATTTAAAGAGAACAAAGAATTACATGCTCACTTATCGGAGATCGGACAGTTTAGAGGTCATTAGGTATAATGATTCTGATTTTGCTAGATGCCAAGACAGTAAGCGATCCACGCCATGTTATGTTTACATGTTGGCAAGAGGAGCTATTTCCTGGAAGAGTGCCAAGCAGACACCCATAGCTTTTTCTACCATGGCTGCAGAGTTTATGCCTATTATGAGGCATCTAATCATGGGATGTGGTTGTGAAACTTTGTCATGGGGGGCTGCGTGTGATTAATAGTATTGAAAGGCCATTAAAGATATTCTGTGACAACAAATTGGCAGTGTTGTATTCTAACAACAACAAAAGCTCTACGAAATCAAAGCATATTGACATCAAGTTTTTGGTTGCCAAAGAAAGAGTTCAGAAGGGTCAGATTTCGATAGATTACATAAGGACAAACTCCATGCTTGTGGATCCGCTGACCAAGGGCTTAACGCCTAAGGCCTTTCACGAGCACACTGCTCATATGGATGATATTTTGTTTGTGGATACTACGATTTAGTGGGAGTTAATTTTTGGGATGTTCTATGACATAAACATTTATTTGTTTATTTTCTACAGAATAAAGAAGATGGATTTACAGTTGTATAGTTTTTCCTCTGAATGTGTTAATTTTTTGTTTGCGTTTTTGCATTATGTTTTGAAAATTACAAATTGATCTTGTAATACCCTGAAGAATTAAATGAGATTAATTAAGGTAATTGAGATTTATTAGAGTGCCTAATCTGGATTAATTAATTGATTATCGATTATTAAATGTTTCTGACGTGTAAATTTAAATATTTCTAATGAATTTAAATATTTTCAGTAATTACATTTTTACCCTAGAAGTGTGTGTACACACATTCTCTGGACTGTTATTTTTAAATATTTAGACACCTATTTTCTTTTCTTTTTCCTTTTCTTTTCTTTTTTTTCTTTTTCCCCTTCCCTTCCTTCCCGTGGGTTCCCCAGACACACACACTCTCTCTCTTTCTTTCTTCCTTTTCTTTCCTTTCTCTCTCTCCTCTGGTTTCTCTCACGGCAGAACCACCGCTCTCTCTCTCTCTCCTTTCTTCTTCCATGTCGTCCAACCTCCTCCAGGATCTCTCTCTCCCTTCTTCCGGCTGTTTCTCTCTCTCTCTCTCTCTCTCTCGGCTGATCTTGGCCAAAGCAAACAAAAAAAAAAACAAAAATGAAAGAAATAGAGGGGAAAATGGGTTTCAATCACTTTGAGGTAAGGATTTCTTGAAAACCCATACTTGGATTTTAATTATTGATTTGAGAATTTGAAATTTTGGTTAGATTTGAGTAATTTTGAGTTAGGGTTTAGATTTGAACAATTGTTGTTAGAATTGAATGAAATTTGGGAGTTTTTAGTTATTGGACTTGTTTAGTTGATTGGAAACTGGTTTTGATGGATTTTGGAGAATCTATTTTGAAATTGAACTTGATTTGCAGGTTTGGTATTTTTCCTATTTATGTCGTCATGCTGCCAAAATTTCTTTAGAAAGTTATTTTTAAGCTGAAATTAAATAGGAAACCAAACCCATGAATTGGATTTCAATCTTTAAAGAACCCCCAAACTGATTATAAAATCATTTGTGAAACTTGGATTTGAGTCAAGGCACACTAATAGGAAATCTTGGTGTACAATTGAGATTGAAATTGCTTTAGGAATGAGAATTAGATCCTAAAGTAGTGTTTTGTATCAGTACTAGCTGAGAACTCGGATTGAGAGGCTTTGAAGAAGCAGAAGCCGAAATAGAGCCACGCTAGTCATAGGTTTGATACTTGAGAGGTAGGATTCCTTATCCTTTTTTTTTTTGTGAGCCTGATTTTCAAAAAGAGTTTTGGCCTTGTAAATGTTTTAAAAGAAAAGGGCTTGTTTGCGAAAGAAAAATATTTGAAAACCATGGCTTGTTGTAGTTCACGTAATCCATGGCTTGTTGTAGTTCATGGAACCTATGGCTTGTTGTAGTTCATGGGGCCCACGGCTTGTGTAGTTCGTGGGTTTATAATAATGATTTCAAAAAGTTTAATGAATGATTTCTTAAGAAAATAGATCTTACGAACCGGTAAAAATGTGGCTCATGGCCTAGATAGGATGTGGAGAGTGTATCCTTAGGGACAGAACCCGAAACCCGGCCCGGGAAGGCTTGTGCACATGGTTGTGTAAGTAATTTGTATAAATTACTTACTGATGCCTGTAATACGGATATTTTCATATATATTTCCTTTGAGAAAAAGGATGTGAGGTTCCGACTGTTGTGTTGGAACTGAATGTCTCCTTTATTTACTCATTCATTTATTTATTTACCGCTTATTTATTTAATTATAAAGTTTATTTCAAATTACATCCTATTGGGCCTTTCGCTCACATTTTATATGTTTTTATAAATATTAAACCCCTCCCAGGTGACTCTAGGAGCGGTGCGGAGTAGCTGGATTATTTACTACCATTCGATCAAGTAAGGATTGTGTTCATCCTCTTGGATATAAGTAAGAATTGTAAATTCTGTAAACTATGATCTTTGGAATTCTAAACTATGGTTGTTGTCTGTAATGTTGTTTACATGTTCATGTATGTACAATACTGTATGTCCTGTGGGTAAAGCCCTGCGTGTTGTCAGAGGCTCAGGAGTTAGAACCATCTCCATGTACTTTATCTTAATTAAGTGTGGGGCTCGTTTGAGAATTTCATTTATTATCATGTGCTTAATCCCTAATCGAGCTCCACGTCACCGAACCCTGTTTGGGGGACGCGACAAAGTGGTATCAAAGCCTTAGGTTAAGAAACCCCAGGATTGTACATACATGTGTGACATCAGGAATCCACTGAACAGTCTAGTTTCTTTTCAGTTAAAGAAGATGCCGCCGCGTCAGAGATCTATTAATCAACCGGCACCACAGAATCAGGAATTCTTGGATACCATGTATGCTGCCTTTCAGGGCATGGCCACCGGAGCTCAGAATAAGCGGCCGACTGAGGACAGGAAACAGGGTTATTTCGGGGAATTCAGACGTGCACCAATCCCCACGTTTAATAGTGAGGGAGGGCCCCAGGAGGTAGAATTCTAGTTTGATTCCATAGTCAAGCATTTAAATACTATAGGAGTGCCAGATGAATACTAGGTTGAATTTGCGGTATACAAGATGGAAGGCTAAGCGAGCACTTGGTGGAAACAGGTCAGGAGAAGGATAGATGTTACGAGATTGACCTAGGAACAGTTTGAGACCATCTTTAATGAGCAGTAGTTCCCTCAAAGCTATGGGGATGAAAAGGCCATGGAGTTTATGTCTTTACTCCAGGGCGATATGACAGTGAGGGAGTATGAAGCTAAATTTAAGGACTTATCTCACTTTGCACCTTCTCTGGCAGAGTCTAAGCACCTCAGATGCCTGGAATTTGAAAAGGGTCTTAAGAACTCTGTGAGGAGACCCTTGGTGGCTTTGAGAATCTGAAATTTTCAGGATTTGGTGGCTGCTGCTACAAGTGTGGAGTAGGATAATTTAGCTTATCAGTAAAGCAAAGAAGCAACTGGTCGAGTTTCTGCTTCTGGCGGACCATCTGATTCAGGCGGGCCACAGCGGAGTGGTAGAAGAAACCGCAACCAGGGACAGGCTGGTGGGAAAATGATTAGTGGTGGTAGCAGTTCCTCTGGAAGTGACAGAAGCGCTCCTTACAGACCTAAGTGCCATTACTGTGGGCAGATTGGCCACATTAGGAGGAACTGCCCTAATCAGAATCAGCCGCCAACTCAGCAAGCCCACAGTGATGCTTTTTACAGTCAGGAAAGGCCACCACAGTTTGTGCCGCCTTATTAGCCACAAATGCATATGCCACTGCCATACCCTCTTATGCCAACCTACCGTCTGCCTCAGTATACACAGTTTCGGCCTCAGGCACCGGGATCAGTGCAGATGCCTCCACCGCAACAATATAGGCCGGGAACCCAACGGCCTAATGTTGGTGACAAAGGAAAGGGGAAAGCGCACAAACAAGCTTACACCTTGACAGGAGGCAGTTCTGGTGGTCAGGCCAGTAACATGGTGGTTGAGGGTATGATTCTGATTTCTCATTCTCTTGCTCATGTGTTGTTTGATACAGGTGCTACACACTCTTTCATATCAAGTTCTTTTGTTCGGACCTTGAAACTGAAATTTGAGGACTTGGAAGTCCCGATGACGTTGAACTCCCCATTGGGATGTGTGGAGGTATTGAGTGTGTGTAGATCGTGTGAAATCGTGATTGGGGGTGAGCGATTGAGAGCTGGCCTGATAATCCTTCCGATGAGTCTGTTTGACGTGGTACTCGAAATGGATTGGTTGTCAAAATACGGAGCAATTGTTGATTGCTACCGTAGGAGAGTGACTATGGTGACCAATTCCGGAGCAGTGATTGTGTATCAAGCAGATGTGAATCTAGTCCTGGGAGAACGACTGTTGAGGTATAGTGTTGGGGGACGGAGGAATCTAGCATGTTTTTCTTCCTTTCTTGCTTTGGAAGGTGAACCCAAGGTAATTGAGGACAATGTGGGAATTCCTGTAGTGGATGAGTTTACAGATGTGTTTCCTGATGAGTTACCTGGTTTACCGCCGGATCAGGAGATTGAATTCTGCATTGATTTGGTTCTGGGAACGACACCTATTTCTATTCCGCCTTACCGAATGACACCTGCTGAAATGAGAGAATTAAGAAAGCAGCTTGAGGAGCTAGTGAAAAAAGGTTATATGAGGAATAATACTTCCCCTTGGGGTGCACCAGTGTTATTTGTGAAGAAGCACGACGGATCTCTCCGGTTGTGCATTGACTATCGTCAATTGAATAGAGTAACTATGAAGAATAAATACCCACTGCCGTGGATCGATGAGTTATTTGATCAGTTGGGTGGATCACAGTATTACTCTAAGATTGACTTGAGGTCTGGGAACCATCAACTGAAAATTAAGGAGGAGGACATTTTGAAGACTGCTTTTAGAACTCAGTATGGGCACTTCGAGTTCCTGGTAATGCCTTTTGGGTTGATGAATGCCCCAACTGCATTCATGGATTTAATGAACCGTGTTTTTCGACCATACTTGGATCAGTTCGTGATCATTTTCATCGATGACATTTTGGTTTATTCGAAGACTTGGGAAGAACATGAATAACATTTGAGAATTGTTCTTCAGACTCTTCGTGAACGCCAGTTGTATGCAAAGAAGGAGAAATGTGACTTCTGGCTGATAAAAGTGAAGTTCTTTGGGCATGTGATATCAGGACAAGGAATTTATGTCAATCCTTCCAAGATCGAGACTGTGTTACAGTGGGAAAGGCCGAAGAATGTAGCAGAGATTCGTAGTTTCCTTAGACTTGCAGGATACTACCGGCGTTTTATAAAGGACTTCTCGAGCATTACTGTACCGATGACTCGGTTGACTAAGAAAGAAGTCAGGTTCGAATGGGATGCTGAATGTGAAGATGCTTTCCAAGAACTGAAGGTTAGGCTAACAAGTGCACCAGTCCTGACTATTTCTAATATTGATGAGCCATATGAGGTGTATTCTGACGCATCAGGGAGTGGACTTGGCTGTGTTTTGATGCAAAGCGGACGCGTTGTAGCTTACACATCTCACTAACTGAGTCCACACGAACAGAATTACTCTACTCATGATTTGGAGCTGGCAGCAGTGATATTTGCTCTAAAGATATGGATATATTATCTATATGGAGTAAAGTTTCAGGTCTTTTCTAACCATAAAAGTCTGAAGTACTTGTTTACTCTGAAAGATCTGAATCTCAGGTAGAGGAGATAGATGGAGTACATGGAAGATTATGACTTCACGCTGCAATATCATCCAGGCAAAGCTAATGTGGTAGCTAATGCCCTTAGCAGGAAGGCTACAGGAACTATGGCGTCATTAGCTTTGGAGGATTGGAAAAGAACTGAAGTGGTAAGCGACTATGATCTTCAATACTACGAGGATTATAACTAGGCTATGGTGTATAATCTGGTATCTGCACCGGATCTTATGTAACAAGTTAAGCAAAATCAATGGTAGGATCCACACCTCTAAGGAATCTGGATTCGAATCCAGAATGGAGAGCGACTCAAGGATTGGAGAATCCAAGAGGATGGAGCCTTGTACTTCCGCAACCGCCTTGTTGTTCCTAAGGTGGATGAGGTGAAGAAGATGATTCTGCTTAAGGCTCATAAGTCGCGGTATGCTATTCATCCGAGAAGCACAAAAATATACCGGGATCTGAAGAGACAGTACTGGTGGAGAGGCATGAAAAGAGACGTTCGTGAGTATGTCTCAGAATGTGTGACTTGTCTCCGGATCAAAGCTGAGCATCAGAAGCATGCTAGAGAGTTGCAACCTCTACCTGTTCCGAGATGGAAATAAGAGCACATCACTATGGATTTTCTTATGGGACTACCGAGAACTGAGCAAAGACACGATGCCATCTGGGTGGTGGTGGATAGGTTGACGAAGTCCGCACACTTCATACCGTTCTGTAAAACGTATTCTCAGAAGATTCTGGCATAATTGTACCTGGAGCACATCGTGAGACTTCATGGAGTGTCATTGTCTATCACATCCGATCGTGACACTCGCTTAAATGCAAGGTATTGGAAGAGTTTATAGGAAGCCATGGGAACAGAATTAAACTTCAGCACAGCATTTCATCCTGAGACAGATGGGCAATCTGAAAGAGTTATTCAGATTCTAGAGGATATGCTTTGTGCTTATATTCTGGAATTTGGTGGAAACTGGAAGAAATACCTACACCTTGTTGAGTTTGCTTACAACAACAGCTATCAGGCCAGTATCGGCATGGTACCATTTGAACCTCTCTATGGTCATCCTTGTAGGTCACCTGTGTGTTGGCTGGAACCAGAGGATCGACTTACCACTGGACCAGAAGTTATTCAAGAGAATAATGAGAAGATAGCTGTGATTTGAGAACGACTGTTGACAGCTCAAAGTCGTCAGAAGAGTTATGCGGATAGAAGGCGTAGATCTTTGGAGTTCCAGGAAGGCGACTTTGTCTTGTTGAGGGTTTCCCCACGCAAAGGAGTTGTTCGATTTGGTGTGAAAGGGAAACTTGTACCAAGGTATGTGGGACCATTCCCGATCGTGCAACGAGTCGGTGTCGTGGCGTATCGCCTGGCTTTATCGCCTGAGTTATCTCACGTGCATGACGTTTTCCATGTCTCCATGCTACAGAAATGTCAACCTGATCTGGAAACCACGATACAATGGTATGACGTTCCGATACAGTATGACGCGACATACGAGGAGGCACCAGTTTAGATTCTTGACCGAAAGATAAAGAGTCTGCTTCATCGTGAGATCCCATTAGTGAAAGTGTTGTGGCAGCACCATGGAGTTGAGGAAGCAACATGGGAGCATGAAACGATGATGCAGGAGCGGTACCCGCATCTGTTTACACTTTGAGGTAAGCCCTAATTTTGAGGATGAAATTCCTTAAAGGGGGTGGAGTTATAACACCCCGAAGAATTAAATGAGATTAACTAAGGTAATTAAGATTTATTAGTGTGCCTAATCTGGATTAATTAATTGATTATTGATTATTAAATGTTTCTAACGTGTAAATTTAAATATTTCCAAGGAATTTAAATATTTTCAGTAATTACATTTTTACCCTAGAAGTGTGTGTACACACATTCTCTGGACTGTTATTTTTAAATATTTAGACACCTATTTTTCTTTTCTTTTTCCTTTTCTTTTCTTTTTCCTTTTTCTTTTTTCTTTTTTTCCTTTTTCCCCTTCCCTTCCTTCCCGTGGGTTCCCCAGACCCACACTCTCTCTCTCTTTCTTTCTTTCTTTTCTTTCCTCTCTCTCTCTCTCCTCTGGTTTCTCTCACGGCAGAACCGCCGCTCTCTCTCTCTCTCTCCTTTCTTCTTCCACGCCGGCCAACCTCCTCCAGGATCTCTCTCTCTCCCTTCTTCCAGCCGTCTATCTCTCTCTTTCTCTCTCTCTCTCTCTCTTTCTCTCTCTTGGCTGATCTTGGCCGAAGCAAACAAAAAAATGAAAATGAGAGAAATAGAAGGGAAAATAGGTTTCAATCACTTTGAGGTAAGGATTTCTTGAAAACCCATACTTGGATTTGAATTATTGATTTGAGAATTTGAAATTTTTGTTAGATTTGAGTAATTTTGAGTTAGGGTTTGGATTTGAACAATTGTTGTTAAAATTGAATGAAATTTGGGGGTTTTCAGTTATTGGACTTGTTTAGTTGATTAGAAACTGGTTTTGATGGATTTTGGATAATCTATCTTGAAATTGAACTTGATTTGCAGGGTTGGCATTTTTCCTATTTATGCCGGCATGCTGTCGAAATTTCGTTAGAAAGTTATTTTTAAGCTGAAATTAAATAGGAAACCAAACCCATGAATTGGATTTCAATCTTTAAAAAACCCCCAAACTGATTATAAAATCGTTTGTGAAACTTGGATTTGAGTCAAGGCACACTAATAGGAAATCTTGGTGTACAATTGAGATTAAAATTGCTTTAGGAATGAGAATTGGATCCTAAAGTGGTGTTTTGTATCAGTACTAGCTGAAGACTCAGATTGAGAAGCTTTGAAGAGGCAGAAGCCGGAATAAAGCCACGCTAGTCACAGGTTTGATACTTGAGATGTAGGATTCCTTATCATTTTTCTTTATGAGCCTGATTTTCAAAAAGAGTTTTGGCCTTGCAAATGTTTTAAAAGAAAGGAGATTGTTTGCGAAAGAAAAATATTTAAAAATCGTGGCTTGTTGTAGTTCACGGAATCCATGGCTTGTTGTAGTTCATGGAACCCATGGCTTGTTGTTGTTCATGGGGCCCACGGCTTATGTAGTTCGTGGGATTATAATAACGATTTCAGAAAGTTTAATGAATGATTTCTTAAGAAAAGAGATCTTGCGAACCGGTAAAAATGTGGCTGATGGCCTAGATAGGATGTGGAGAGTGCATCCTCGGGCACAGAACCCGAAACCCCACCCGGGAAGGCTTGTGCACGTGGTTGTGTAAGTAGTTTGTATAAATTACTTGCTGATGCCTGTAATACGGATATTTTCATATATATTTCCTTTGAGAAAAAGGATGTGAGGTTCCGACTGTTGTGTTGGAACTGAATGTCTCATTTATATGCTTATTCATTTATTTATTTACCACTTATTTATTTAATTATAAAGTTTATTTCAAATTATATCCTACTGGGTCTTTCACTCACGTTTTATCTATTTTTATAAATATTAAACCCCTACTCTATGAGCGGTGCGGAGTAGCTGGATTATTTGCTACCGTTCGATCAAGTGAGGATTGTGTTCATCCTCTTGGATATATGTAAGAATTGTAAATTCTATAAACTATGATCTTTGGAATTTTAGACTATTGTTGATGTCTGTAATGTTGTGTACATGTTCATGTATGTACAACACTGTATGTCTTGTGGGTGGAGCCCTGTGTGTTGTCAGAGGCTCAGGAGTTAGAACCATCTCCCTGTACTTTATCTTAATTAAGTGTGGGGCTCGTTTGAGAATTTCCTTTATTATCGTGCGCTAAATTCCTAATCGAGCTCCACGTCGCCGAACCCTGTTTGGGGGACACAACAGATCTCATAAAGAATAAAGCAGGATCAGTTGGAAATAGGCATGTTGGAGATCACATTACATGTAATTTTCATGCCAGTCATCCATACTCGATCTATGTCGTTGAATATCTTGGTGTGGTGATCATGGAAGGTTTAGTTGCATTTTGAAAGTGACGAAAGCCGCTATATCATGCTAATATAGGAGATGGACCATATTGTACCTTAAGTGGAAACTAAGGGTAAATAGCATACAGTTGCGCGCCTAAGGAATTATGTATGATATAATTGTTTCAGGAATCATATGTAGCCCAAGTGAGAGATTGTTGGGAAATTATGTTTCCTAATAATAATTATGGGCCACATATTTATAACAATAATATTAACGCTATTTAATTAGTTGGGCTAATTAAGTGGTCTAATTATGGAGAGCCCAAATAATCTCCTAATAGGTAGAGATGCAACAATGGGCCGGAGCCCGTGGGCCGGCCCGGGCCCATCCTGATATAATGACAGGTCGGGCCAGCACGGCACGACACTGTTCAAGGCACGGCCCAGCCCATAAATATTAGTGGGCTGGGCTGGGCCAACCTATATTGGCCCATGGGCCGGGCCGGCTCGACCCGTGGAAAATTATGGGCCAGGCTGGGCCGGCCCGTTTAGGCCCATGATGGGCCGGCCCAGCCCGGTCTATCTAAGCCCATAATGACCCGTCCCAACAGGCCCATCTAAGCCCACAATGGGCCGGCCCAAATGGGCCCGTCTAAGCCTACTATGGGCTGGCCCAACAAAATTGTGTTTTGTTTTTAAAAAATAAAATTGATACTGTAAATGTAAGTTATGTATTATCACATCAAAATACTATACATTTAATATATATATAATTATTTTGTGAGAGAGAAAAAAAATTGTCTGAAAAAGAGAAAAAATTATTCTAGAAGATACTATTGCGTCCATCCATGGCGTGGGAACCAAATTTTGGAAGTACTGATACTCTGATAGTGAAGTGATAGGCCGCACCACATCAAATGAATTACGTTTATATATATATATATATCATTACAGTCACATGAAGAAGTTTTTTTTTTTCAAAAAAAATGTAATTAAAAAAATGATTATTTGATTCTCGAGAAACTACTTGTAATTTATAAAGAAAAAAAAAA
>NW_010365213.1:278418-280505 GCF_000414095.1 Morus notabilis
AAGTGATAGGCATTAGGCAGCAGCACGAATTACGTTTAATATATATATAATAATAATATTTTTGTGTGAGAAAGAGAGAGAGACTTGCTATTGGACGTTGGTGTCTGGGACTGGGAAAGAGAAAAAACAGAGGCTTTGCGTGGGAAAAAGAGAGAAAGAAAGGAGGTTGCGTGTGTGCCCGTGCTTGCGTGGGAAAGAGAGAGTGCTAGAGTGGGGTTTGCGTGCGTGGGAAAGAGAGATTGATATGACTTCATAAAGTGATAGGACAGACGTGCAAATTGTAATAAACGTTAGGGCCGCGCTTCCATTTTAGTTTATGCCTATTATATATAGCCGTGGAAACGTTGCGGATGTTGCAGACGTGTTTCCATCTTAATTTTAGCTTTTTATTAGTTTACAGTTCTGTTCTTCACGTTCTTCACTTCTTTTGAAAGGAGAAAAAAAACTTAAAAGGTATAATTTATTTTATTTATTATTCATTAATTTTATATTGTTATAAGTTAATTTTATTGTGTAATTATCTTATTTAATTTTTATTGATAATGTTATATTAATTTATTGTTTTTTTAAGTAATGACATCATCACATGGAAGGAACACCAATGTTTCAAATTTGGTGATCAATGAAGAAGAACAATTTAATGATCCACTTGAAGAAATTGGAGCTGACTCAGTATCTCAAGTTGGTGGCTCCTCTGATGTGACTCGTAAAGGTAAAAGAAAAATGCAACGAACTTCACCAGTTTGGAATTATTTTGATTTAATAATGCGTAAAAATGAGAATGGTGTAATAGAAGAACGTGCAATTTGCAAAGTATGCAAACAAGACTACACAGGTAAATCCTCTTCTGGTACTGGTCACTTAGAGAGGCATCGCAAAAAATGCGAAGCTAAGCAGGGTGTAGGTGGTGTTGATTGTCGTCAACAAAGACTTCAATTTAGCTCTGATGGTAGTGTTACCAATTGGTCATATGACCAACAAAGAGCTAGAGAATGGCATGCTAGATATTTGGCTAGTGCTCAACAACCAATTAGTCTTGCAGATGATCCGGCCTTTGAGGAGTACATTCAAAATGCTTATAATCCACAATAGCAAACAAGACTACACAAGTAAATCCTCTTCTGGTACTGGTCACTTAGAGAGGCATCGCAAAAAGTGCGAAGCTAAGCAGGGTGTAGGTGGTGTTGATTGTCGTCAACAAACACTTCAATTTAGCTCTGATGGTAGTGTTACCAATTGGTCATATGACCAACAAAGAGCTAGAGAATGGCACGCTAGATATTTGGCTAGTGCTCAACAACCAATTAGTCTTGCAGATGATCCGGCCTTTGAGGAGTACATTCAAAATGCTTATTTCCATAATATAGGCGTGTTTCAAGAACTACCATAAGAGCTGACACTATGAAAGTATTTCATTCAATGAGAGAAAATTTAGTTAATGAATTTAATTCATTCACTGCATCTATTGCATGCACATCTGATTTGTGGGAAGGTCGCACCAAAACTAGTTATATCTGTGTAACGGTACATTATGTGGATAAATATTGGTATTTTCAAAAAAGGTTAATTGCTTTTTGATCAATGCCTTATCCACATGATGCCAAGGCCATTCATGATGTCATCATGGAAGTTTTTGATTTTTATGGCATTAAAGAAAAGGTTTTGAGCATCACATTTGACAATGCATCTGCCAATACTGCTGCGATAAACCTTTTCAAGACAACTTTGAAACCACAACATGGTGGAACACTTTTTCACCAAAGATGTGCTTGTCATATTATGAACTTGTGCGTTCAAGATGGCATGAAATTTTTTCAAGGTTATTTAGAAAATATTCGAACGGCCTTGGGTTACATAGCAAGTTCTGGCTCTCAAATTGAAGAATTTGCTAAACTTTGCAAGAGAGCGAGCATGAAACCCAGAAAACTTCCTACTGACGTGGGACACCGATGGAATTCAACATATTTGATGTTGAACGCATGCCTACCATACAAAGAGGTCATAACCGCGTATTACAACTTGAAGAATCCAACTGAGCCGCTTCAAGAAATTGATTGGCAAATTGCTTCATGCTTCTATAATTTCTT
>NW_010365213.1:280607-281581 GCF_000414095.1 Morus notabilis
CTGCAACCTTCGATATGCATAGACATTTTGACATGTTTAAGGAATCTGTTGAGTTCATGGAACAAAAATTCAAAAAATATTGGGAGCGTGTTCCACTTTTGTATTGCGTAGCCGCTGTATTGGATCCAAGAGTTAAGTTAGCTAGTGTTGAATATTTGCTTAAGGGTATAGGGGAAAAATTGAAGGTGCATTCTGACATCATAACCATTCAAAATGTGCAAGTAAAAGTTAACACTTTATTTACTGCATATAATGAAAAATATGGAGGAGGCCAAACAATGTCCCCTACACCTTTAGCGAGTACTACATCTATACCCCACGGTTCTTCATAGGAAAGTATGATTAGCTACACCGGATTTGGTTTCGGTGTGTCATCCACGTCTTCAGCACGTAGTGAATTGGAAAACTATCTGGAAACAAATTTTGCAGCGTTCATTTTTAATGAGCAAGGTGGTGGTCATGATTTCAATAAGTTTGATATTTTGTCATTTTAGAGATCACAGTCAAGAACTTTTCCTGTGCTCTCTAGAATGGCACGTGATATACTAACCATACCAGTGTCCACAGTTGTAAGTGAACAAATATTTAGTTGCAGTGGTAGAGTACTTGATGAACAACATGCACGCTTGAGTGATGATATTCTGGAGACAGTAATGTGAGTCAAAGATTAGGAGGCGCTCGCAGAAGAAGCCAACAAGTTCAAGATGATTGGGTTGATGATTTTGAAAATTTAGATATTTCTGATGATACTCCTACTGGGAGTAATACATTGTAATTACGAACAATATCTATTTTTTTATGTTTTTTTCTTTGTTTTGGTAATTTTGTAAGCATCTTATGTATAATTATTCTGATTGTACTCTTTTTTCCTTACTAAGGTTTTATCCCACTGGGTTTTCCTTAGAAAGGTTTTTAATGAGGCAATCGTAAATAAAATACATCTTTTCATATTCCCATTGACTATTCAAACATTT
>NW_010365213.1:284545-290192 GCF_000414095.1 Morus notabilis
TATTTTTTTTCAAGGGGCCCAAAAACTCACGTATGCCACTTATGTATATATAGCAAAGTTGCTCATGTGCCTATGCAGATTTTTCTGTTTTCAGCCCTATGTCCCCACACCACTTTCTCCTCAAGCTTGGAAATTTGCCAGCCATTAATTCCCCCAAAAGTCCACTCTTCATTTTCAGCAATCAAATCCTTTGATTTGTAGTCCGTAAACATGACAACAAGACTTTCCTTAAGAGGTCTACCAAAATAAAATGCCAACCAATCTTACAACTAATTTGCCAAAAATAAGCCAATATAAAATGCACTAACAATCTCTCCCTTTGGCTATTTTTGGCAAAACTAACATTACTAACAAAAAGATCATATTACAAGATAAAAGATAAAATCCAACTAAGGAAATTAACAGTTCTCCCCCTTTTTGACAAAATACAGCCAAAGTTAAAAATAATACTAATAGAAAAACCTTTTAGAAGATGTTGTCGCAGAAAGTGTTGCAACACATGATATAACACTTTTCTGCAGATCATCTTTCAGGGTCATTGATCTCTGCAAAACGCTCCCCCTGAGTCCTCTACGAGTCTTACTCCCCTTGAATATAATATTCTCCCAGAAATGGTTGACATTGCCAAAGTTTGGCCTTTTTCCTTCTTGTTGAACTTCTTAGTGCCATCAAGTAGTGAAGAGTATGAAACCGAACCTCCTTCTTTCAAAAAAATTCATTCTTGCTACAACAGACCAACTCCCAAAATCTCACCAAACAAAGGGTTAGTGAACTGCTCTGATACCAATTGTTAGGTCCGTTTTTATCCTTGTGTCACAAGTGGTGTTGCAACACTTTACTGTAACACTTTTTGTGACAGAAAATCTAAAATTAAACCAGCAAAACAGTAAAGCATGAAACTAATACAGAAACGTAAAGGACACCAAAAAAATGATATCGCAGTTTGGTGCGCACACCTACTCTGCAGGGCCACGCCCAGACAATGAACAATCCACTAAGTTCAAAAGATCACACACACCAATCGGACTTATACACCCAAAGAATCCCTCCTTGACGTTGTCGCCGCCGTGTCGAATCTCCTTAATGGCCTTGTCCAGCGAGCACCACTCGTCTTCAAAACTGCACGGCGAAATCCCTTCGGTTGGCAGTGTGCTTTCTCCCGAAAGCTTCTAATCCTTCTCCCGAATGACGATCTTCAATCAACACATAAAGACTCACTCTCACATAGACTTTTTCTGAATATTTCTTCTATAAAAACCATGCCCCAAATGTATCCTTTGATTACCCAATATTTTTTTTCAAGGGGCCCCAAAAACTCACGTATGCCACTTATGTATATATAGCAAAGTTGCTCATGTGCCTATCCAGATTTTTCTGTCTTCAGCCATGTGTCCCCACACCATGTTCTCCTCAAGCTTGAAGATTTGCCAGCCATTAATTCCCCCAAAAGTCCACTCTTCATTTTCAGCAATCAAATCCTTTGATTTGTGGTCTATAAACATGACAACAAGACTTTTCTTAAGAGGTCTACCAAATTAAAATGCCAACCAATCTTACAACTAATTTGTCAAAAATAAGCCAATATAAAATGCACTAACAGAAATTAATACATCAATCAATATCAACTAAACGGCAAAATTTGAAATGTATCTTTGGTGTTAGTTTGACACCAAGTATAATCTATCTCAATGTTTGCGTCAAGAGAAACGTGGAGTTGCTTCCCAAATACTTAAATTTGACATTCACACATTAATTTGTTATCGTTGGATTCTAAGTACCTAGTTTCTCACCAACAGCACTACTCCTCTATACTGAATATACATACATATATATATATATATATATATATATACACACACACACACACACACATATATATATATATATATATATATAATCATGCACCACAAGTGCAGGCTTGCAGCTTTAGACCGACCACAAATCCCCTCCGTGCCCCCGTCTCTGTCACTTGAAAGCAGCATTTCCTTGAGGGGTAGACGATTTATATTTACGTAAATGCCAAATATCATCACTGAATGTCAATATTAACATCAGAGTACCATTAATTATGACATGTTGAGATGATCATGTGCTAGACGTCATTTATTCAGTTACATCCAATAAAGTAATTCGTGTTCAGTGTTTAAATATAGACTCAATTTGACGTGTGGAAAACTTATTCTATGACGGAATATATACATACCATAGCAATAATAATATTGTCGTATTTGTGAAAGAGCTAAGA
Organism: Morus notabilis; assembly: GCF_000414095.1. Taxonomy (NCBI): domain Eukaryota; kingdom Viridiplantae; phylum Streptophyta; class Magnoliopsida; order Rosales; family Moraceae; genus Morus; species Morus notabilis. The sequence continues at coordinate 286,791 of NW_010365213.1, forward strand.
GTTTTTGAAGGTTGAATTACCTAGCACTAATATATGTTATCATGTATATCTCTTTTTGGGTCATTTGATCCGGTAATGATCATGTAAATTACGCGCTGCAATAAGTGCCCAAGAGTTAAATACAAGTAGTGGGTTTACGCATTTCAAGGGTTCAAAGATGCCTACTTTGCAATTGATTGCCGCAACAAAGTGGAAGTCAATTCTAGGGTCATTTCTTTCTTTCTAATTCTTGTTACGCGTTCTTTACAAGAGGAGGTTAATTAGTGCAATTGGTAGAGCACAAAAATTTGGAAGACAAAAGTATCTTGTCTCGATCTCGTTCAAGATGAATAGGGTCACAATCACGGGAAGATTCAAAAAATTTGTGACATATGAAGCACTTGTATATATAGATTTAGGTTCATGGTTTGCCACCCTAGTAATGATTCCAAAGTGGATGGATATCAATTAGAATTGGACATCTGGTGAGGAGATTAAGGTACTATTTGTTTACAACTAGTTGGTCCTAATTTGATCTTAATGTAGGTTGTGACCAATAAAATATGTCCTTTATTTTAAAAAGGTCGAATATATATAAAAATAGTATATATTTTGTATAGAATTAAGCACTAGGTACGGTAGTACTGGCCCCTTTGGTGTTCATAACTCGTGTTTGATTTTGTATGTGAATCTGAAATGAATTTGACGCACATGTTACACGATCTAATGGCTAACCGTGACAGTTTATGGATGTAGACGTAATCTCGTCAAAAGGAATATAGTGTCGTCAAAGAAAGAACAATGTTTAACTTTCAAGTTAATGATTGATTATAAAAGCATCTCTAATACATAACTGCTAATTATAAATTTAATATTTAAGTATAAAAAATACTCTCATATGTAATGTTATTTATTGTGTCAAATTACTCATGTATTATATTTTGTGGTAAATTTCTCACTAAGTATAATATGTGAGAAATTTGACATTTAATTGTTATTGGTTGAAATGTTAACTTTTTCATGTAATCATTCCAACTTTTACATTTTTTAATTATTTTAAACATAAAAGTTTACTTTTACAATTTTCAAAACTTAATAATTATGAGAAAAAATATATTTAGCATTTCAAATAACATTATGAATTGAAGTAAAAATGAAAATAACATATCATATCACACTTTTTAATGATAAATATACAGTTAATATTAACATTTACATTGGAGATGATTTAAGGGCAGTGGTGAAGCCATTTTTTAATTTTTATTTATTTTCTAGTGATGGCACAGAATAAAAATTATGGGAGGTTTTTTTTTAATTAAATGGAGTTATAGTTATAATTTTTTAATTATTGAACAGAAATATAATTATAAAGTTCTTGTTATTGTAAGGAACAATTAAAATTTTATAAAAATAAGCTTAAGACTTTTTGGTCTAATGGCACTGAGGGATTTGAATGAGGGTTGCCGATTCAAATGTATAAGAAAATTTTATAAAAATAATACATATAAATTTTAAGTTTCAAAATTTCAATAAAGATAGGTACCTAACATAGTAGGCTGCTCCGCTGCCTGTATAAAGTGACATTCACAAGTAAATATCTCTATCCTTATCCTTATCCTTATCCTTATAACGACGCTCCCATTTCATCCTCTCAGGGACGAAACGTTTCGTTCCTGAGAGGACGTTTTGTCCTTGAAAGGGAGGAGACGAAATGCTTTGTCCTTTTTTTTTCAAAAAAGATATATTTTTTTTACAAAATATAAAAAAAAAACAATCTGTTAATTTTCAACAGATCTCCTTTTTTTTTTTTACATGTTTTTTTGTTTTTTACATTAGTTTTTAGTCCTTCACATCTTTTGCGCCTTCATTTTTTTCCCTTCTCCCTTCTCTACTATTTTTTATTGTTGTATTTCAAATGAAACTTACTAAGCACTTTTTTTTTTCCTAATTTACTCTTGTTAAAATAAATTTTCTCAAATGTGCAGTTGCCGAAACATTTTTTCTTGTAATCTTTTTTTTTTTTTCAAAAGTAATCTCATAATTGTTTTTCCTTAATTGCTCTCTTCAAATAACTTTTTTGCCGATTACCTTGCCTAAACATTTTTGTCATACAATCATCTCAAGTACTTTTTTGGTATGTACCCCATAAATAATTTACCATCTAATGTTTTCTTTTTTCCTTTTTAAATGTGATCTATTAATTTTTTTTATAAGAAACTCAGTTATTATGAGAATAATTAAGAGGTAGAACTAAATATTAGATTGTTATACTGAAAAATGTAAGAAATGCACGCGCCGAGCGTATGCTAATAACTAGTATTTTCTAAAAGTGCATATTACAAACTTAGCCTTAACTTGAATATATAAAGCTAGTGTTGATGGAAAATATTGTTGGTTATATAGCATCAGATCATAACAAGGAGATTATGTATAAACGTTGTTATCATTTTAGGTCAGTTTCATTCATAACATTATTTCGCCAGAATTTATAAAAGAGATATTTGAAATAATATTCCAACAATTAGATTTGATACGTGATCCATCTTTTATAATTTCATAGTATCTAACTTCTTTTAGGATTAAAAAGTCGAAAACACCCTTACTTAACTTCTTTTACAATTTCTTGGTCAGAAATAATTGGTGTTAAACATCCTGAGGATGCTCGTGTGAGGAGGCCCTCGGCACTAGGTGTCAAATGGGCCGGGCCGTCCATGGACGGCCCGGCCCAGCCCGTAATAGTGCATGATTCGGCACGGCCCGGTTCGTTACTGTTATGGGCCGGGCTGGCATAGCACGTGTAATGGACTAGGGCTGGGCCTCAACTTCTCAGCCCGCGGCCCAAGCACGTGGAGGCCCGCGGCCCGGCCCAAGCCCTTATTCGGCCCGGCCCAAGCCCGCGAAAATGGCCCACGAAAAGCCCATTTCATTTGGTCCAGTGGGCCCTTCGCGGGCCCAACGTTCGGACGTGACGGGCCGGCCTTTCGCGGGCCCAACGTTCGGCACGTGACGGGCCTCCCGTTTGGCCCATCACGTGCCTCCCGTTTGGCACGTGATGGGCCAAATGGGAGGCCCGTCACATGCCGCACGTTGGGCCCACGAAGGGCCCAACGGAAAAAAACCAAATTTTCACCCAAAAATCCCCTATAAATACCCCTTAATTCCACCATAAATCCCACACAACAATTCATTCTCATCTCACTCTCATTCTATCTCTCAAATTCTCTCTTTGATTTTGATTCTAAGCTTTTTTCTCGTGTTCATTCATTTTCTAGCTCTTTCATTTACAAAGTTCAATCAAGTTCTATCAATTTTCAGAAAATGGCCTCACCAAATTTCTCTGATTTCACTGCTCTTACTGAGCTTGGTGAGGAGACATATTTTGAGGAAGAAATGATGCCTTCCAACCCCACCCCCACTGAACCA
>NW_010365213.1:291075-300658 GCF_000414095.1 Morus notabilis
AAGAAAGTTTTCAACTGACGTGAGACATAGGTGGAATTCAACATATTTAATGTTGAAGGCAGCACTCCTGTATTCACAGCTTATCACGACATACGTAAATAGTAAGAACGATCAAATTTTAATTCTTCGATCCTGATTGGCAGATTGCTGAGTATTTTTTTAAATTTTTAGAAGTTTTTTACAATGCTACTGAATTACTTTCTGGAGTTTATTATCCTACTGCACATTTAGCATTACATCAACTATTTAATATTTCAAAAACTTTTTGGAAATATAGTTAACTTAATGGAAAATAAATTTAAAAGTTATTGGTCAGGTTGTCCTATGTTATATGCATTGGCAACCATTTTAGATCCTAGGTGCGGAGTAGATGGAACTGAATCATTGATGACTGCTACCGCAGAGAATTTAAAAATAGATATGCAACTAAGTATTACTGACGCTAAGAAAATGTTAGAAAAAGTTTTTAGTTTGTATGAAGCAAAATATAGCACAGGTAAAAAAGAAGGATCGTCCTCAACACAAGCGTCTACGGAACTAGTCAAATATTTTGAAGCAAATTTTATAATCGATGACGACAAACTAGACATCTTACAGTGGTGGAAGAGCAAGACAGATCGTTTTCCAACACTGTCCATAATAGCTCGTGACATTCTGACAACTCCAGTGTCAACGGTAGCATCGGAGCAAGCTTTTAGCGCAAGCAACCAAATTCTTGACGAGAAGAGAAGCAGAATGTATCCAGATATCTTGGAGGGACTAATGTGTGTTAAAGACTGGGAAGATGCTAGAAGACGAAAACAACAATACACAGATGATTCGATGCAAGAATATTTTTCTAACTTTGAAATAACAGAATCTTCTGGAAGCACTTAGGTTTGTAATTTACTATTCCTAGCTACTGCACTCTTTTTTCCTTCGCTAAGGTTTTGTCCCGATCTCCCCACGGGTTTTACTTAGCAAGGTTTTTAACGAGGCAGTCATTTACGTGTACTCCTATTACGTCAATTCAATAAAATCACATCTTTTGGGGCATTTGATATTTTTTTTAATTAAATTAAAAAAAACAAGGGCCTGGGCCTAGGCCCGGCCCTGGCCCTTATGGACTAGGGCCAGGGCCTGGATCGGGCCTGAGTTTTTCTTCTCAGGCCCGGCCCAGGCCCGTGATGGGCCTGGGGTCAAGCGTGCCGTGCCGGCCCGGCACGGCACGTTTGACAACTCTAGGCACTAGGACATAAAGTGGTCGAAGTTGTATTTGTTCTTGCGGGTGAGTCTTAACCTTGTCAGATCTAGCGAGCTCTGGTCAGATTTTGCCATATTCATTAGTTCTCAAAATGCTCAACCCGTGGCCAAGACTAGAGAATTGGGTCGACTTCATCTCAATCACTAGTTGAGACTTGACAACTGATTGACTGGTCGTTTGAGTTCGACGACTTCATGAGCCATCGGAAGGAATAGTGTGATAGTCATCAACCCATTGAGGTAAGAAGTTCAAGAAAGAGTAAAATGTGTAGTCTCACTGAGAATGGTTATAAGTGATGACTTATAAGCAGTGGCGGAGGCAGAAAATTTGTTCAGTAAGGGCGTAAATTAAACTAAAACGACATTATTATTATTTTAATCAAGTTTAATTAAAATTTTGAAGTACTTTATGGTTCAAAAAATTATGAATTAATATAATATTATGGTTTATTTTTAGCTTAGTTGGTATTTTTAATTTGAAATATATGTATATTAAAATTCAAAAGTTAAAATTTAGTGGTGTAATTGAAATTTTTCTAAAAACTCAAGTGTAAATGTTGTAAATTAAAAATTTTAGTGAGAGCAAAATAAGAAGAATACTGCAAAAAAAAAATAGAGTTATAATATAAAGGAGTTAATTGATTCAGTGGGAGCATACAGCTCTGTCACTATTTATAAAGAATGAAATCACCTCTCAATGGTATTTAAACTTTTTGGAGTAAAGCTCAAAAATAAATATGTGCAAATTCAACCTTAAAACAAACAATATCTTATTAAGTATAGGTATGAGTCGTTACAAATACCAACTTTACAATCAGTTAGAGGATGAACTACCATATCAAGACGATGAGAAGATTAGTGGTCAAGTCTCAACAATTAAATTGACCTCCTATCAGCTGTGGTTGAGCCCTCATCAATTATTGCAGTTCCTATGATGGCTAGAGTTTTGATTTCGTATAGCTAGCTTTTGTTTTCTAATTAATTCGAAGATCGTCAGTGACGAGGTCAAAAATTTTGGTCAGAAAGACTTGAGCTAAATGAAAATTTTATATTAAATGAATAGTCTAATAAATACTAAAAATCTCAGTTTCAAACTAATTCAAGTAGTAATATGTGATATTTTTTTATTTGGATTTTTATATTTGAAATTATAATAAATAAAAAAATAAAATAAGAAGGTATAATTAAAGACAAAAATTAAAAGTGTAAATTGAAAAATATTTAATATTTACATAAAATTTCAAATTATTTTTAAAAAATTGGGGGCCAAAATAAGAAAAAATGGGGAGAACATTAAAACTTATAGAAATATTAAATGGTGTTACTTAGATTGAAGGCACTTTGAAATTATTAAAAAAAAAAATTAGAGGGTTACACAAGAAAAACTAAGGACTAGAACTATAAACATGAAAAAAGGAATAATGGGATTGGGAGACCATAGGGTCAGGAGGAGCTTGAGCCCCCTCTGGGCATAAGCTCCCTTCGTTCCTCATGACAGTAGGGGTATTTTTTTAACTATTGAAAAATTCATCTATTAAAAAGTTATTTCAGCAATACACACACACACACACACACACACACACATATATATATATATATATATCTGTGTATGTATATAAGAGATTTTATTTCTTTAAGTATTACACTATCAAAAAACAATTAGGGTGAAAGAAAAAAATAGGCCAAGACTTGAGATGAATTAAAATTAATAGGCCAATAGTTTATATAAGTTAATAAATATGCCAAATTATTATTTTCGCCCATAACTTGTCTGATTATGAGCCATAACTTGACAAGTTATTGTCCATAACTTATCTGGTTATGAACCATAACTTGACAAGTTTGTCCATAACTTATCTGGTTATTAACCATAATTTGACAAGTTATGGCCTATTAATTTCTATAACTAAAAAATGGCCTATATATTTTCTTAAACTTTTCATATTGGCCTATTTCCTACTATTTCCCAAAAAATTATTCCTTCAATTACCAATTTATAATTATACACACGTAGAATTAGATGCGTATGTGTACGTCATGGAAAATCTTTTTTTTTTTCGTTATGAAGAAAACATCCTATAAACTCTGTGCTCAAAGTGAGAATATGTTTAATTTGAGAAATAATTATTTTTTTTCTTTCCAAATGGTTGTTCCTTTTTAAGATCGTTTATGGGTTAGCATCGTTTGTGGATTTAGTTAATTTGTTATCCCATGCTTGACCCTTTTTTATTTTTAACAGCGTTTTTTAGGGAATAATAGCGTATTCATTTATTGAAAAACTTCTGAAAAGAAAAGAGAGCAACAAAGTTTGTGAGGTTTAACTTTAAGTATTTGCAGGCAACATGCATGCATATATTATAGCTAATTCTTTGGTAGGCATTTTATTTTGGTGGTGTTGAAGGTAATTCATGAGAATTAGATCACTGTGTAGAATTGTATGAAAAATGTTGGAGTTTTGTGATTTCGTACTTTTCTTTGGATTGTCTTTTGTGATTTCTTAACCATGTCTCATGAGCCCTAATATTCCCATTTTTTCACTAGAGTTCCAGGCGGGCTTCTTCATTGCACCCAATATACCCTGTTTTGTGCACAGGATAGGAACACATTGGATAGCATAATTTTAGGGCAATGAATTAGAATGTATGGGAAAGGATAGGATTAGATTTTAGTTTAATCCAATCCCATATTTGGTGTTATGTTATTAGGATAAGAAAATTTTTGTAAAAGTTTTTAAAATTTAGGATCAAATTGTAATTTTTCAAAATTTTAGAGGTAAAATATAATTTTCATATAAAAATTGCAATTCGACCTTAAATTTTATAAAAATTTACAAATAGGTCCCTTGTGTTTTTCACAATGTGCTTTAGTTAAAAGTTATCTCATGCTTCGGTAGGAGATAGAAACATCCCCTTTAAGGGAATTTGCTAATGAGCTGGACAAAAGTTTATGTAATTCAGTCCTTTATAATTCGCTAAACACAGTATTAAAATTTAATCTTATCCAGTTCTTTCTAATCTTGAGCAGCCTGAAGGGATGGTCTTATGAATGTTGGTTTTCGTCTATCTTTAAACAATTGTTTGAAAATATTTTCTTTGGCAAAAATTAGTTGACCGACATCCTCACAAAAATTTAAGAATCATCTCAAGTCTTATAAATTTGACACCCAGACCACATAACTTTTTTCGTCTGCCCTTATAATATTGTTCGTATCATCGTCTAACACTTAGTTTGCTTTTGTATAATATTCAGTAAATATAGTCCAACACATGTAATATTAGGTGTTATATTTGTTAAAGTGAATATTACATACACATACAAACAATGTTAAACGGGTATACGAAAAAATTTACATTTTTCAAACTGTACGACCATTGAGCTTAAGACTTTGCTTAGAATTTTATATTTATGAATAGTTTTATTGAAATACGTTTGTCTAAAATGCCTTTATAATAACATTTTTTTTATAAGATACCTCACGTTTAAGTATTTTTCTCTTAATACTCTATATCTATGAACACTTCTTTTAACTATCCCAATAAAGTATTTTTCCTTAAATATATTCCTATTTGCCCTATTTAGCGATCTTTTCTATAATTTTTTCCTATTGAATTTTTTTTTTTCAAATATGTTCCTGTTTAAGTTTTTTTATTTTTTTATTCTTTTGAATACTATTTTCTCATATACATAATTGTTTAAATAATTTACTTTCTAGCTCGCCCCATTAAAATCTTTTCCCTTTTCTTCTAATAAAATGTGTGCGATTTTTTTTCCTGAACTAAACCCTTAAAATAATTGGATATATAAAAAAAAATTTGAAGAAATTTAGATCCATGTATTCAAAAACAAAAATAAATTGAATATGTTCATACATAATAGATGCTTCTAATTATAAAGTAGTTTGAAAAAAAGGACAAAAGGATTGGTATACCGCCGAATAGTATGACAAAAGACTCAATATTTGAAATAAGATAGCATTGTTGAAAGAAGATGAGCAAATTAATGTAACAAATTATTGAGATATTCATACGCAAGTGGATATTGAAGTTTGACTCAAATACAGACATTGAAAATAGTTTTTAGAAACCTTCAAAAAATATATATATTTTTTGAAAATGTTTGAGGACCGACCATTCGTTATCTTGTCAATTTCTGAATAATTTGGAAGGCCTGATAGACAACCGAAAGAAACGAAATTAGCTACCAAAGTCAAAGACAAAATGTGTATATATCCAGCATTTTGTTTTTGTAATATTACAATTATGTATACGTAGATAATCTCGTATCTTTGTGTATTGATCAATTTCTTTTTTAAGTAGAATAAAAAATACATGAAATTGGCAGCGAAGAAACTTGGTTATAAAATAATAATAATTATGCTATCATTGTGTGATTATTGATATTATTATCATCAAATATAGTAGATAGCACACATTATCAGCTAAATTAAGAGATTAAAAAATAAAGAATATTTTATCTGTCAGAAAAAAAAGAAGAATAAAAAGATAGTAAAACATTATATATAAACAAACAAGGGCAACCATCTAAAAATGTATATAAAAAAATTTATCACTTGATTAAATCTATCTAACTACAGATTTATCGCTTAATTTGGTTCCTTCTAACTAAACCATTTTCATCCAAAAGTTTAGAAGCAATATTAAAACACTAGATTTGCATGAGGAAACTCTCTTTCTTGGTGCGACCCTCTTGTAGGATCAATAAAAAGACGAAACAAACCTCGTTCTTGGTCAATGCAAGGTGACTCATTGGCGCCAACCTCAAACTGAATCTGCGTATAAGATCCCATCTCATAAGTCCGAGACTCACACAGAGCTACTTCACATCATCGGTTGATATGACGTTGGTACATCTAGAAAAATGCTAGTATTATTTTTTCTGTCACTCTCTTTATCACAATCTGCCTTCACTGTTTGATACATGAATTTCATTAACATGATATATTATTATTTAAACAGAAAATGAGATAGTGAAATTCACGTGTTTTAATAGAATTCACATATAAAACAGTGAATACAGAAAATAACAAAAAAAGTGACAGGTTTGATGCTAGCATTTCTCTCTATACATTTTAATGATTGTAAATGAAATGGTTTATGGTTCCAATTTTAAACTACTCCTTAAGCATTTGGATGTAAATGAAATGCACCATTTTGATAATATAATGGCACTATGGTCTTTTCATAATCTAATTGCGGTTTGCAAGAAGGGTAGCATTAAAACTAAAAGTTCAAATGTGAAGAATGTAGTATCATTTCTAGAAACACATGATTAATTTTTACTACAATGTGAACAGGACCCTAGTAACTACAACATAGGGACAACTTTTAGCTATTTTTTAATTTTTGGTTTTGTTTAATCGAATTTGCAATAGAATTATCAAGTAATTATTGTCTCCCGATGTCAAAGTGTGGGTAAAGTTCGGTAGAGATATTTTTTCGGCCACGAGTAAAGCAAAAATTTATACTAAAATAACAGTGAAATTAACTGGTGGAGATAGGATTTTGTTTTAAACAGACACAAACTAAAAATGTTAAAAATATTAAAACGCTAACAAAATCAACTCCTAACACTATTGATTTTTTTTTTCTTTTAACATACTATTAACTAGCTGGAAGTATGTTATGCACATGTTTATTAATTAGTTTATTGAACTTTTTTGATATGTGAATTTAAAATTTTGAAGAACTTAAGTTTTTTCTTGTTTAAATTCATTATTCTTTTAAGAGTTTAGTTTGGTAAAAAGAATATATTTAAGTAAAATAGATTGAAATGCGTATGAAAAAATAGTAGTTGAGAGTGCCGTAAGAAAAAATTGTTTAAGTACGGAAGGACTCATTTGAACGGAATAAAAAGTTACTTTAACAAGTGCAAATTAGAGAAAATGTTTTTATGAGAAAATAGTAATTGAGAGGGAAAAATCCTTATTAGGGATACATTTGACAAAAATTATGTTAATGGATCATATACACTTTTTTATGAGACTAACTTTTAATATAATAAAAATTATATGAAAAGTATTTTAAAATGGACCAATTTAAAATAAAAAAAGTTTTAAATAGTAAATTAGGAAAAAAAATTCAATTAGATACATGTAAAAGTATAAGATTTAAGAAAAACAGAATAAAAGCACAATAGAAAAGAAAGTACTATTGAGATTGGATTTTGTAAAGATATATTTGAAATTTTTTCTTATAAAGTTGACATATATGACAAAAATTTAAAAAATTATATATGAAAAATCAAATATCAAAAATTCAGGAGGGGCATATGCCCCTGGGCCCACCTCCTCGCTGATTATTATAATAAAACTATAATCATCATCATCATCATCATCGTTCATTTACTTTTCGAAATGAATTAAGCTGGCAATAGCGTTTGCCTCACTTTTTAAAGTTAAAATTTTACAAGATCATTAACTTTTATAGTGCAGTTGGTTTTTGCTTTATTTGGGAATTCAGTTTGAAATAGTAGTACACTTAAAAAGCAAATAATTCCAGTATAGTCGCAACATATAGAAAGAAATTTTGTAAAAAAGACATGTATTTAAAAAATATAAAATTTAGGAGATTTTGTATAAATGTAATTAGAAATTTTATTGAGGATATTAAAAGAAAAGTATTAATTTTAAAAATAGTCTCAAACTTTACACCAAATCTCCCTTTGATTCCTGACAAATTAAAACGTCCAAGACGCGATCTTTTTGCATATTGGTATGATAAAGACAAGCTTAGTTCTTTTGTTAGCTGATTGTTAAAAAATAAAGAAAAACAACGCATGAATATATCTGAGTCGTGGTGAGTAATTAGATCATTGAAATGTATCGTAAATGCTTTTGGATTCCTACGAGACGCTATAACATATTAAACCAGAAATTTTTTTTTTTTTTTGAAAAATAAACCAAAATTTTTTTACCGAGAACAAAATATAAACATCATACAAAATTCTTTTTTAATCATTTTATTTTATCAATTTCTCTCTCTACCTCTCCCCTTTTATACATCCCTCGAACATTATATTTGGTAAATTATTTGTCTCTAGTTCTATCTCCCTGTCGTTTGTCTTTACTTCATTTTTAGTCAACGTCGACATATGCAATTAATTGTTAAAGTCGTGGTTTAAGATTAGCACGCTTCAGGGTTTCAGCCATATAGCAAATAATAATATTAATAATAATAATAATAATAATAATAATAATAATAATAATAATGGATGTTGGTATAATAGCTCCTTAATAGAATGTTTAACCGATCCATTCTGGATCGACCGAATTGGTACAAAAGTTGTCACATAGGGTGATTATAGTGTTTTCAAAATCAGTAAACTTTATGTGAATCATATTAGTATCAATATGTTTTGGGAATTGATATGCACATAGTATAAATGCAGTTTAGTTTATAATCATATGCATGTATTGTGAGTAGACTGTTAGCGTTATTTATGCATAATTAAGCCGTTATTTTTCCATTTCAAAATTAATACACTACATATGACCTAATTGACTTAATTAAATTGTGGTTATATGAAGTTAAAACGTAACATTGAATAACTATTGCTATTTATTATTCTCCTTTATGTTACTATTAATTATTAATCTAAAAAATTACTTCAGTGAAATATCATGATATGGTTCATGATAGTTAGAGGAGCTGGATAGCTTTATTATTTTGAGAAACTCGTTTAAATCATGTTTTTTTGCTTTTAATTTTAATTTAATTTGTGTTTCCCTTTAACAATATACTTATAATTGTTATTATTATTATTATTATTATTGTCATAATAATTATATGTAATTATTATTACTATTGTCATTATTATTGTTATGACAAAAGAACATGGAGACATTTCCAACTAAAAACAACCAAAAGGTAGGGTCTGAGTGAGGAGGGGGAAAAAAAAAAGGGACAAGTAGAGAGTTTCTATGCCTACCCTACCAGTAAATGCATTTATGTTAAACATTGCACAGAAATCAGAACTAAAGAGCATTTTTCAGATAAAAGTAGTTTTTCAAAAATATAAATTATATTCTCAAAGATTTTAAAACGAAGACTTTTGTGGCGGATCATAGTACGAGTAGTATTGAACATTTCTAGCATTAAAATCATAAAATAAACGAACGATCTACAAATGATATTAAGGAACAAATATATATAAGTTTTATTGATCAACAATAATTGATGTATCATAGAACAATCAAGAACATTTGTTTAGCTTCTATCATCAAAGGAACCCTTGTCCAGAAAAAAAAAAAAAAAAAAAATTTCAAACAATAAAAAAGACTTTATCAACAATAAAAACCAAAAAAAAAAAAAAAAACATTGTC
>NW_010365213.1:303733-309493 GCF_000414095.1 Morus notabilis
TTTTTTTTTTTTTTTGAAAAATAAACCAAAATTTTTTTACCGAGAACAAAATATAAACATCATACAAAATTCTTTTTTAATCATTTTATTTTATCAATTTCTCTCTCTACCTCTCCCCTTTTATACATCCCTCGAACATTATATTTGGTAAATTATTTGTCTCTAGTTCTATCTCCCTGTCGTTTGTCTTTACTTCATTTTTAGTCAACGTCGACATATGCAATTAATTGTTAAAGTCGTGGTTTAAGATTAGCACGCTTCAGGGTTTCAGCCATATAGCAAATAATAATATTAATAATAATAATAATAATAATAATAATAATAATAATAATAATGGATGTTGGTATAATAGCTCCTTAATAGAATGTTTAACCGATCCATTCTGGATCGACCGAATTGGTACAAAAGTTGTCACATAGGGTGATTATAGTGTTTTCAAAATCAGTAAACTTTATGTGAATCATATTAGTATCAATATGTTTTGGGAATTGATATGCACATAGTATAAATGCAGTTTAGTTTATAATCATATGCATGTATTGTGAGTAGACTGTTAGCGTTATTTATGCATAATTAAGCCGTTATTTTTCCATTTCAAAATTAATACACTACATATGACCTAATTGACTTAATTAAATTGTGGTTATATGAAGTTAAAACGTAACATTGAATAACTATTGCTATTTATTATTCTCCTTTATGTTACTATTAATTATTAATCTAAAAAATTACTTCAGTGAAATATCATGATATGGTTCATGATAGTTAGAGGAGCTGGATAGCTTTATTATTTTGAGAAACTCGTTTAAATCATGTTTTTTTGCTTTTAATTTTAATTTAATTTGTGTTTCCCTTTAACAATATACTTATAATTGTTATTATTATTATTATTATTATTGTCATAATAATTATATGTAATTATTATTACTATTGTCATTATTATTGTTATGACAAAAGAACATGGAGACATTTCCAACTAAAAACAACCAAAAGGTAGGGTCTGAGTGAGGAGGGGGAAAAAAAAAAGGGACAAGTAGAGAGTTTCTATGCCTACCCTACCAGTAAATGCATTTATGTTAAACATTGCACAGAAATCAGAACTAAAGAGCATTTTTCAGATAAAAGTAGTTTTTCAAAAATATAAATTATATTCTCAAAGATTTTAAAACGAAGACTTTTGTGGCGGATCATAGTACGAGTAGTATTGAACATTTCTAGCATTAAAATCATAAAATAAACGAACGATCTACAAATGATATTAAGGAACAAATATATATAAGTTTTATTGATCAACAATAATTGATGTATCATAGAACAATCAAGAACATTTGTTTAGCTTCTATCATCAAAGGAACCCTTGTCCAGAAAAAAAAAAAAAAAAAAAAATTTCAAACAATAAAAAAGACTTTATCAACAATAAAAACCAAAAAAAAAAAAAAAACACTTGTCTAGCCTTTTTTTTTTTTTTTGTTTTGGAAAAAGTACTCTTTTGCCAATTTTTTTCCCTAAAATTAAAAAAAGAATTTTTTTTTAGAAAGTCCTCTCGTGCCAAGTTGCAAGTCTGAGAGGGGACTGGCACTACCACTATGCCACTCGGCTCCCACACCGTCAGCGACTTTGAAAAGTTTACATCCAAGCCTCCGACTGAACCTGACCACATTCCCGTCAATGTTCAACTCTATGGGGTCCACACAAAAAAAGAAATATTTGTTCAAAGTCGGAGGCATTGACCCGGAATCAGTGGGCCCCACACTACAGAAAAATTAAAAAAATAATTGAAAAAAAAAAAACCATAACTAGAACGCCCAGACTTGAAGCTACAGCTACTCCTACCCTTTTTCACGCTTTTTTTTTTTTTTTTCATCTTTGCTACTTTTGACTTTCCTTATTATGCACACGTGGATCATAGACTTCCTAAATTTCAACCCGCTTATTAATGGATCCTCCCACCTGTCATAAACCCAAACTGCGTTTTGCTACAAAAAGTCCAATATTTTACTATTTTAGAGTTCTGCAGTCTAGATTTTGCGTTAAAAAAACAAAAAAAATATAAGAAAAATCGTTGGCCATATCTAATAATACATAAATATCAGGATTAGCAAAAAAAAAAAAATTAAATAATAATATATAAATATGGGGCAACAAAACAGCTCACGTCATAATAAAGAACTTTCTGTGGTGTTTTTTTTCTTTTAAAAATATTAATATTTCACAATCGCTAGATTTATATTAAAATTTATCCATTTTACGTAATTTTTTAATTTAATATAATTTTAATTAAATTTAATAATTAAAAATATAAAAAATACTGATATTTTTAAAAGGAGAACACGAGAGAAATTCTCTCGTAATAAAAAGAATTTGCTTTCCCAATATCCTATTCTATTGGCGAGACTTTCTCCTTTTGCGAGGAATCTCATAAAAGGGGTGGTGATTAATTCGAGGGAAGTACTGAGATCAAAAAGCTACTCTGGAGGCATTGAATCTGGATGGAATTATGGCTCTATTCTCGTTCTTCTTTGCTGTATGTATAATTACGGGGAAGATAAATATTAATTTCCTAGATTTTGTGTCGTAATTGTGTTTTCGTTTTTTCCCCCTCAAAAAAATACGAGGACCATCGAGTGTGCGCAGAGGAAAAGCGAAGGTTGTAAGTGATTCTGAGTTCTGCAACTTTTAGAATACATATACATAAAATATATAAAATATCTGTTTCTTTTCAATATATCCCTATTTAGAACTTACAATATATATATATATATTTTTTTTATGTTGTGTTAATCTTAAAATATCATGCAGAGGTTTGGAACTTTCAAGAGCTCCCACTATCGACGGCTTTGATGAGGAGCACATGAACAAGGAGGTGAGAGAGAGCCAAAGCTCCACTTCCCTATAATTTTGACTTTATTCTTTTGTGCATGTTTGAAAAGACCATTTACCAGATAAAGAAAAAATCCCCCAAAAAAAAAAAAATCCCTGGGTTTCTATTCATATATGTATATATATCTGTTTTGTGGTAATATTGTATTTCTTTTTTTATTATTGTATATGATGTTATTCCCTGGCATGTTTAATCTACTGTTTCTTGAGCAATGTGGATGGAACTGCGTTTTACAACAGATTAATGCTCATCATGTTAAGTGATTAAAGCAATTAATAGAATATTTTTGCTGTTTGTTAATTGATTGGAATATTGGTCAAGTTGGATTTCAAGGCATTCCAAGAGGGAAGAATATATGCGACTTAACGTTCTTTGAACTGTATACAAGAAAGTTCAGAATTTGTTTCTTTTTGTGTGTTTCTTTATATAAATCCTTTTCGGGAATAATATGACAAAGTGTATTTTAAGCGTCTATAAAGGTCTCGGATGCTCTTTCTTTCTGGATGATGATGATGATGAGTGTGAAAAGAGTCAGCAACAAAAATCGAATTTTGAAGTCCCAAAAAGGTGTGTGTGTCATGAGAAGAAATACACAAACACTTCGATATTTATGGTTGCTATTGTTCAGCGTATTTCACAAGGCGTTGTTTAGGTTGACCGTGACAGTGGTACCAATATCCACGGCCTAACTCTATTAAGTAAACTTTCTTTGTCGTTTTGTCAACACTCTTGGTCGTTTTAGTCGCTTTGTGGCCCTCACTGTCGCTTGGGAATCCCCTATTTAGTCGTAGGCTTAGGTGAAATAAGCGTTTTTGGTCCTCTAATTAAAAGTGAGAGAATAATTTGGAGGGTCTTCGTCAAAGTGGGGACATTAGCAAAGACTTTAGATCACTTGATTCTTTTTTTTTTTTCTTTTTTTGTAATATTAAATATTAATAGAAAAAACTAAAAACTTTCGACCACTCACTGGTTGTGATCTAATTGGATGCGGAAAAATCAAAACAAAAAAAGAATTACTAATAATCTAAAAGTGGAAGAAAAGGGAAAGATAAGAGATCAGGTGCCCATATTTTTATGTATACGCCTCTGGTTCTCTTAATGCCAACTGTACTCTGAAGCCAACAGCATCTGTATTTTAATCACCTAAACATCACAATTATGATAGAGAGATGAGCGAGATTTGTGTCTTACTAGCTAGCATTTTTTTTAATTCAAATATAGAAGTCTATTTTCTATAATTTTTATTTTATTTTATCATGTTTTCAAATTCAAAATTTTATATTTATTTAGATTTCTACTTGAATTAGGATTCCTACGTATAAATAAGGCTCTATTACCTTTCTAATTCAACTATCTCATTATTATTATATTTTAAGAGTATTTCTTCTAAAGTTCATCTTTATTTACTCTCCGTTTGCGTTATTGCTTACATCAATTATCAGAGGTTTGAATAATCCAACGTCGGCCGGCTTGTGATTGAAAAATCTTTGGCTTTTCACTACTTGTGTTTTTGGGGCGTGTGAATGTGCCATGTAAGAGAATCCAGATTCATTCATTACCTATATATACTTGTGCTCTAAAAGCTTATTATTAAGTTTTTCGGCCTGAAATGTTTGACTACAAACTTTTTTTAGTTTAACATTTAAGCTTATTTAAGGCTGAGTTTCTTAACTCCTCTTTGGCGCAGATCGGTTCTAATAATCATTATAGCATCATACACCAATTCCCCTTCAATATTGAGTGGTTAGTTTCGTTTTCCTCAACTATTTGACTAGTTGAAAATTTTCACTATAGTTTCAGATTCCATAGGGACATTTATGCACTTCCTATGCATGTTTCACAAAATGCCACTATAAAAGCCACATGAAGTTGGCTGTTATATGAACCCTCCCTAGCATATATATGTACTTTTGCACGTAAAAGAATCATTAGTACTATAATCTTTTTCTGATCTACAATATAAATAAATTTTGTTATCAGAACTTCAGGTGAAATTATACATTCATGACATCAAGTACAGTTCATTCAGCTAGTGATCAGGCCCTGGAGAAGAGCGGAGAGATGGACACGCCCCCGGGCAGCGAGCGATACATGCACAAAGTTTCTGTTCCCCCTAAGCAAAATCTCTTGAAGGAGTTCACTGCTACTGTGAAAGAAACTTTCTTTGCTGATGATCCTCTCCGTCCATTCAAGGACCAGTCCAAGTCGCGGAAGCTCATCCTCGGAATCCAGGCCATTTTCCCCATACTCGAATGGTCAAGAAGCTACAGTCTTAAGAAATTTAGAGGAGATCTAATTGCTGGACTCACTATTGCAAGTCTCTGTATTCCTCAGGTAGATATATTATAATTAGTACTATAGCTGTTTATCCATGTTATTCACGCTTTTTTTCAAATGTTGACCAATTCCTTTTTTAACACTCTAAACAGGATATTGGGTACGCTAAACTTGCAAATTTGGCTCCACAATATGGTTTATGTAAGTTTTCTTTTATAGTACTTAACAAAAAATCTACACCTCTTGTTGCCTGTGATTGTGTTGGTTAATTAATTTTTGTTCTGAACCCTTTAATTTTCAGACTCTAGCTTTGTTCCACCGCTGATCTACGCTTGCATGGGAAGCTCAAGAGATATAGCCATAGGACCAGTTGCCGTGGTATCTCTATTGCTAGGCACACTGCTTCAGAATGAAGTCGATCACACTACAAACCCAACTGAATACTTGAGGCTCGCCTTTACAGCAACTTTCTTCGCCGGGATCACGCAGGCCACCCTTGGGATTTTAAGGTCACTATAATATTTGAATGCTCTAAAGCTGATATAGTTAACTTACATAGTATGAAAAAAGAAAAAAAATATATATATATATATATATATATA
>NW_010365213.1:309617-310043 GCF_000414095.1 Morus notabilis
TTAATTAATCGTTTGTTTTTAAAATTTTTCTCTGTGTTATCAGATTGGGTTTCTTGATTGATTTCCTCTCCCATGCTGCCATCGTTGGTTTCATGGGTGGAGCTGCCATCACAATTGCCCTCCAACAGCTCAAGGGTTTTCTTGGCATCAAAAAGTTCACAAAGAAAACTGATATTATCTCTGTGATGCATTCAGTGTTTGGCTCAGCTCATCATGGAGTAAGCTATTTCTATATATCTCCCTCTCCTACTTAATTATATATACACATTTGGAGTCAAAAAGTCTTTCTAGTTGCTGACTCCTATATCGCAAAATTTGCAGTGGAACTGGCAGACTATAGTCATTGGAGCAACCTTTTTGTCTTTCCTTCTAGTTGCTAAATACATCGTAAGAATCCCAAAACTTGGATGATTTTATTTAGAATTA